>NC_069505.1:443111126-443256126 GCF_027579735.1 Bombina bombina | reverse complement strand
CGCACGTATATTTCTGCCGTCGCCCGTAGTTTTTTGGGCTATAGGCAGGTATACCAAACCAGCGCAGTTTGGTATCCAATATGCAGCGTAAGGACTTACGTGGCGAAAATGGAGAAATCTTACTCCATTTTCACCTCGCCACAAAAAGCAGCCGTAAGAAGCCTTACGCTGACTATTGGAGCCCCGTAACTCCCTAAACTGGCTGCTAAAATAAACCTAACACCTAACGCATGCGCAATGTCTATCTCCCTGTCAACCGCGATCTTCTAAAATAAACCTAACACCTAACGCATGCGCAATGTCTATCTACCTGTCAACCGCGATCCCCCCCCGAAATCCCTAATAAAGTTATTAACCCCTAAACCGCCGCTCCCGGACCCCGCCGCCATCTACATAAACTAACCCCCTACTGTGAGCCCCTAAAACCGCCACCATCTAACTGATCTATCCCCTAATGTGAACCCCTAAAACCACCGCCATCTACCTTATCTATCCCCTAATGTGAACCCCTTACACCACCGCCATCTACCTTATCTATCCCCTAATTAGAACCCCTTACACCGCTGTCATCTACCTTATCTATCCCCTAATTAGAACCCCTTACACCGCTGTCATCTACCTTATCTATCCCCTAATCTGACCCCTTACACCGCCGCCACCTATATAAAAATTATTAACCCCAATCTAATCCCCCTATACCGCCGCCAGCTATATTAATATTATTAACTCCTAATGTAAGCCCCTTACACCGCCGCTGTTCCGATCAGCCAATAGAATGCGAGCTCAATCTGATTGGCTGATTGGATCAGCCAATCGGATTGAACTTGAATCGGAATTCGGCGGACGCCATCTTGGATGACGTCATTTAAAGGTACCTCATTCGTCGTTCAGTCGTCGGCCGGGATGGATGCTCCGCGGCGGCGGAGCGAAGAAAGAAGATTGAAGATGCCGCCGGAAGAATGAAGACTTTGCTGCCGCTTGGAGGAAGACGTCGCCGGAGGAAGAATTCTTCTTTGCCGCTTGGAGGAAGACATCGCCGGAGGAAGAATTCTTCTTTGCCGCTTGGAGGAAGACATCGCCGGAGGAAGAATTCTTCTTTGCCGCTTGGAGCAAGACATCGCCCGGATCGGATCAGGAGTTCGGCCCGGTGTGGTGAAGACAAGGTAGGGAGATCTTCAGGGGGGTAGTGTTAGGCTTTTTTAAGGGGGGTTTGGGTGGTTTTAGAATAGGGGTATGTGGGTGGTGGGTTGTAATGGGGGGGGTATTGTATTTGTATGCAAAAGAGCTGAATTCTTTGGGGCATGCCCCACAAAAGGCCCTTTTAAGGGCTGGTAAGGTAAAGAGCTTTGAACTTTTTTTAATTTAGAATAGGGCAGGGAATTTTTTTTATTTTGGGGGTTTATTATTTTCTTAGGGGGCTTAGAATAGGTGTAATTAGCTTAAAAATCTTGTAATCTTTTTTTTTATTTTTTGCAATTTAGTGTTTTGTTTTTTTTGTAATTTAGTTTAGTTAATTTAATTGTATTTTTAGATAGATGTTTGTAGTTTATTTAATTTATTGATAGTGTAGGTGTATTTGTAACTTAGGTTAGGATTTATTTTACAGGTAATTGGGTAATTATTTTAACTAGGTAGATATTAAATAGTTAATAACTATTTAATAGCTATTATACCTAGTTAAAATAATTAACAATTTACCTGTAAAATCAATATTAACCCTAACATAGCTACAATGTAATTATTAATTATATTGTAGCAATCTTAGGGTTTATTTTATAGGTAAGTATTTAGATTTAAATAGGAATATTTTAGTTTATAAATGAATTAGATTAATTTAATATAAATTTAGTTAGGGGTGTTAGGGTTAGATAGAGTTAATATAGTTAATATAAATACTATAGTAACTATATTAACTATATTAACCCTAATATAATTAGGGTTAATATAGTTAATATATATAATGTAATACCTATATTAACTATAATATACTTAGGGTTAATATAGATAATATAGCTGGCGGCGGGGTAGGTAGATTAAATTAGGGGTTAATCATTTTAATAGAGATGGCGGCGGTGTTAGGGGCTTACATTAGGGGTTAATAATTTTAAGATAGATGGCGGCGGTGTTAGGGGCTCACTTTAGGGGGTTATATATATAATATAGCTGGCGGCGGGGTACGGGAGCGACGGTTTAGGGGTTAATAACTTTATTAGGTTGCGGCGGGGTACGGGAGCGGCGGTTTAGGGGTTAATAGCTTTTTTATTGTTAGGATAGTGAGGGGGGATAGCGGATAGAGGGTTAGACGTGTCGGGCTATGTTAGGGAGGCGTGTTAGACAGTGCGGGTGATTTAGACTTTAGTCAGGTTTTATAGGCGCCGGCAGTTTCTAACGTGGCGCAAGTCACTGGCGACTCCAAAAATCTGTACTTACGCAGATTTCTGGACATCGCTGGTTTGTGAGACTTGCGCCACTTTAGCAAGTGACGGCGCCGCATATTGGATGGCTCGAGTTGCGAGCTGAAACTGCGGGCGACGTGGGTTCCCTCGCTTGCGCCGCAAACTGCGATCTATATCGGATCTCGCCCCAGCATGGCAAACATTGACATTGACAGGCTGCTCTGATTTTGATCTATTGAGAGATTTGTTGCAGTTAATCTGCAGAAAAAATTGAGAGGTGCGCACAAATGCCGGTCCTGGTCTTTTACAACTACTTAAATGAAATATGGGAGGTTCAAAGGTTTTTAAAAAAGCTCTACAATGAGAGCCAGCACTCACTCAATAAATGGCTCCTGTCAGGTGGTGAGCCACTCTTACATCCAGTCAGACCGCGATTTTCAAACAGCCCGCCCTAAGTAAGTAGCACACATTAGGAAGTGCTACTCTTTTGCTGGACCCTCAAAAAAATAATTATATATACTGTAAATAGCGCACCATCCAGTTCTTGTGCAGCTATGCTCTCTTTAAAAAATGTATGCGTGGGTCTCACAATGACAGAGTAGAATTAGATAGCAACGGTTCCAGCAATGCACTGACTTACCTCTGGCTCTTCCTACTTCCTTCCACTTCGCAGTCTAGTCAGGGACTTTCAAATGCGTTACTGGCTGGTAGCTAGCTGCATTGATTCACTGCAGAGACCGCTCTGCTCCAGCCTCCTTTCCCGCACTCTGCAGCAAATGTTTCAGAGCGTTGCCATGGTAACCCACGGCAACGCTCTGATTTAAAACTGTTAGGGTGCAGGAACGCAGCCACTGAAAAAAATTATGTCACAAAAAAGTTTGTTAAAAAAAAAAAGTATTGAAAAAAAAACACTTGTGGAAAAATAAAAAAGTTTGTTGTTCTGCTGCAGCTGGGCCCCCCTAAGGTTGGACCTGCTGGGCCCGGTCGCAAGTGCGACCTCTGCACCACTGTTAGTTACGCCCCTGTCCCTCCACATAAAAATATCATCTTCCATTCTGAAGCTGCCTCAAACTTTAGTGTAATGGAACACTTGAGAGGATAGGAGATTAAGCTGGTAGTGAGAAAGACGAGGCGCTGGAGAATTGACCCTGCTAGACTAATGTATTCCCCTCTAAGAAAACAGTGGTTGATATGTAGTGAATGTAGTCCAGCGCTAGATTAGCACGGGTAGAGTATTTAGTTAAATTCTATAATTTGATTATATTGTATTTTGTGATTGGATAAATGTTTAATGTATGTACTGCAATGTTGTTATTATGTATTTATTGTAGGTAATCCTAAGTATTTATCAACATTCAGTTAATAAAAAGATATAAACAGGTATATACAACTGATATATATAAACTTGTTGTCTAATGTGAGCTTCTTATCTATATATAAAAACTAATAAAACATTTGCATAATTAAACAGAAATTTAATAACTTGTTAAAAGCATACATAAAATAAAAAGGGACGTCTCCCTTATAACATCAATTGCATCAGAGAAAACAATTGAATAACTGTAGTATATATTTCCGCTATTTGATAATCAGGTACCTGTTATATAATGTAACAAATGATAATGTCCAGAAATTGGATTAAAAAAACTTAAAGATCCAAATGAGATGACCTCCCCGCTATTGTGGCGGGTGTGTGTTACCGGTCCGTTAGTGAGAGACTGGTATTTAAAAATATGTCATGTGACTTTTCCTACGTCACACTTGTGATCGTAGCTGTTTCAATATAGTTGTAATGTAACCAGTGATCCTTGATATTCTGTCAAGCACTTATTATGTTGCAATTTTTTTAACTTTAATCTGTATGTGTATCAGAAGGTGTATTCCCCTATTCCGTGTGTAATTAGGGAGTCTTGGGGGAGATTGCAACTTACGCTGGTCTCTTGGCACACCTGATTTCTCTTTTAGTGTGGTCTTTGCGGTCACATTCAGTGACTTGGATGTTAAACTTTGCGGTCACGTGCAGTGACTATAATGCAATCCTCGCAGTGTGGACTTGGCGGTCACTTGTAGTGACTGTGATGAGGTCTTTGCGGTCACGGAGGTGACTAGTGGTGGGGTCTTTGCGGTCACAAGTGGTGACTAGGAGTAGAATCTTTACCGGACATCAGTGATGTTATACAGCAAGGTCTTTGCGGTCACAGATTGTGACTTGCATGTATTAACTTGCGGTTATATCTTTGCGGTCACAGATTGTGACTTAAAAGTGGTCTTTGCGGTCACTAACAGTGGTGACTTAGAGGAAATCTTTGCGGTCACTAGTAGTGACTAACAGAATGATCTGTATCGTTGGAGATCAAAGTAAAACTTGGCAATCTCTCTGTGCAACTTAGTAGAGCTGATTAGAAACAAATGCAGGTTGTAGCAACGTCCAGCTGCAATGTTGCAGGAGGTAATCAGCAAAGGAAGTCTTGTAGTAGTTGTCTTTCCTGAACCAACAAAGGAATGTGGTGGGAATTGAACTCGTGACCTTTAGGGTTAGAGAGGGAGATCTTAACCATTAGGCTATGTGTATCTCACTTTCTGTGTTAGCATAGTGGACTTGGCGGTCACTTGTAGTGACTGTAATGAGGTCTTTGCGGTCACGGAGGTGACTAGTGGTGGGGTCTTTGCAGTCACAAGTGGTGACTAGGAGTAGAATCTTTAACCGCAAGTTAATACATGCAAGTCACAATCTGTGACCGCAAAGACCTTGCTGTATAACATCACTGATGTCCGGTAAAGATTCTACTCCTAGTCACCACTTGTGACCGCAATCAATCAAGGAAAGGGAGTCTTGGGGGAGATTGCAACTTACGCTGGCCTCTTGGCACACCTGATTTCTCTTTTAGTGTGGTCTTTACGGTCACATTCAGTGACTTGGATGTTACACTTTGCGGTCACGTGCAGTGACTATAATGCAATCCTCGCAGTGAGGACTTGGCGGTCATACGTAAACCCTGACTAGACCTGAGGCACATACACTCATGCGTACACTCTGACTAGACCTGAGGCACATACACTCATACATACACCCTGATTAGACCTGAGGCACATACACTCATACATACACCCTGATTAGACCTGAGGCACATACACTCATACATACCCCTGACTAGACCTGAGGCACATACACTCATACATACCCCTGACTAGACCTGAGGAACATACCCTCATACACTCATACGTACCCCTGACTAGACCTGAGGCACATACACTCATATGTACACCCTGACTAGACCTGAGACACATACACTCATACGTACACCCTGACTAGACCTGAGACACATACACTCATACGTACACCCTGACTAGACCTGAGGCACGTACACTCATACGTACACCCTGAGTAGACCTGAGATACACTCATACGTACACCCTGACTAGACCTGAGGCACATACACTCATACGTACACCCTGACTAGACCTGAGGCACATACACTCATACGTACACCCTGACTAGACCTGAGGCACATACACTCATACGTACACCCTGACTAGACCTAAGGCACATACACTCATACGTACACGCTGACTAGACCTGAGGCACATACACTCATACGTACACCCTGACTAGACCTAAGGCACATACACTCATATGTACACCCTGACTAGACCTGAGGCACATACACTCATACGTACACCCTGACTAGACCTGAGACACATACACTCATACGTACACCCTGACTAGACCTGAGACACATACACTCATACGTACACCCTGAATAGACCTGAGGCACGTACACTCATACGTACACCCTGAGTAGACCTGAGGCACATACACTCATACGTACACCCTGACTAGACCTGAGATACACTCATACGTACACCCTGACTAGACCTGAGGCACATACACTCATACGTACACCCTGACTAGACCTGAGGCACATACACTCATACGTACACCCTGACTAGACCTGAGGCACATACACTCATACGTACACCCTGACTAGACCTAAGGCACATACACTCATATGTACACCCTGACTAGACCTGAGGCACATACACTCATATGTACACCCTGACTAGACCTGAGGCACATACACTCATACGTACACCCTGACTAGACCTGAGACACATACACCCATACGTACACCCTGACTAGACCTGAGACACATACACTCATACGTACACCCTGACTAGACCTGAGGAACATACACTTATACGTACACCCTGACTAGACCTGAGGCACATACACTCATACGTACACCTTGAGTAGACCTGAGGCACATACACTCATACGTACACCCTGACTAGACCTGAGATACATACACTCATACGTACACCCTGACTAGACCTGAGGCACATACACTCATACTTACACCCTGACTAGACCTGAGGCACATACACTCATACGTACACCCTGACTAGACCTAAGGCACATACACTCATATGTACACCCTGACTAGACCTGAGGCACATACACTCATACGTACACCCTGACTAGACCTGAGACACATACACTCATACGTACACCCTGACTAGACCTGAGGAACATACACTTATACGTACACCCTGACTAGACCTGAGGCACATACACTCATACGTACACCTTGAGTAGACCTGAGGCACATACACTCATACGTACACCCTGACTAGACCTAAGGCACATACACTCATACGTACACCCTGACTAGACCTGAGGCACATACACTCATACGTACAGCCTGACTAGACCTGAGGCACATACACTCATACGTACACCCTGACTAGACCTGAGGCACATACACTCATACGTACACCCTGACTAGACCTAAGGCACATACACTCATATGTACACCCTGACTAGACCTGAGGCACATACACTCATATGTACACCCTGACTAGACCTGAGGCACATACACTCATACGTACACCCTGACTAGACCTGAGACACATACACCCATACGTACACCCTGACTAGACCTGAGACACATACACTCATACGTACACCCTGACTAGACCTGAGGAACATACACTTATACGTACACCCTGACTAGACCTGAGGCACATACACTCATACGTACACCTTGAGTAGACCTGAGGCACATACACTCATACGTACACCCTGACTAGACCTGAGATACATACACTCATACGTACACCCTGACTAGACCTGAGGCACATACACTCATACTTACACCCTGACTAGACCTGAGGCACATACACTCATACGTACACCCTGACTAGACCTAAGGCACATACACTCATATGTACACCCTGACTAGACCTGAGGCACATACACTCATACGTACACCCTGACTAGACCTGAGACACATACACTCATACGTACACCCTGACTAGACCTGAGGAACATACACTTATACGTACACCCTGACTAGACCTGAGGCACATACACTCATACGTACACCTTGAGTAGACCTGAGGCACATACACTCATACGTACACCCTGACTAGACCTAAGGCACATACACTCATACGTACACCCTGACTAGACCTGAGGCACATACACTCATACGTACACCCTGACTAGACCTAAGGCACATACACTCATATGTACACCCTGACTAGACCTGAGGCACATACACTCATACGTACACCCTGACTAGACCTGAGACACATACACTCATACGTACACCCTGGCTAGACCTGAGACACATACACTCATACGTACACCCTGACTAGACCTGAGGCACGTACACTCATACGTACACCATGAGTAGACCTGAGGCACATACACTCATACGTACACCCTGACTAGACCAGAGATACACTCATACGTACACCCTGACTAGACCTGAGGCACATACACTCATACGTACACCCTGACTAGACCTGAGGCACATACACTCATACGTACACCCTGACTAGACCTGAGGCACATACACTCATACATACACCCTGACTAGACCTAAGGCACATACACTCATACGTACACCCTGACTAGACCTGAGGCACATACACTCATACGTACACCCTGACTAGATCTAAGGCACATACACTCATATGTACACCCTGACTAGACCTGAGGCACATACACTCATACGTACACCCTGACTAGACCTGAGACACATACACCCATACGTACACCCTGACTAGACCTGAGACACATACACTCATACGTACACCCTGACTAGACCTGAGGAACATACACTTATACGTACACCCTGACTAGACCTGAGGCACATACACTCATACGTACACCTTGAGTAGACCTGAGGCACATACACTCATACGTACACCCTGACTAGACCTGAGATACATACACTCATACGTACACCCTGACTAGACCTGAGGCACATACACTCATACTTACACCCTGACTAGACCTGAGGCACATACACTCATACGTACACCCTGACTAGACCTAAGGCACATACACTCATATGTACACCCTGACTAGACCTGAGGCACATACACTCATACGTACAACCTGAGTAGACCTGAGGAACATACACTTATACGTACACCCTGACTAGACCTGAGGCACATACACTCATACGTACACCCTGACTAGACCTGAGACACATACACTCATACGTACACTCTGACTAGACCTGAGGCACATACACTCATACGTACACCCTGAGTAGACCTGAGGCACATACACTCATACGTACACCCTGACTAGACCTGAGATACACTCATACGTACACCCTGACTAGACCTGAGGCACATACACTCATACGTACACCCTGACTAGACCTGAGGCACATACACTCATACGTACACCCTGACTAGACCTAAGGCACATACACTCATATGTACACCCTGACTAGACCTGAGGCACATACACTCATACGTACACCCTGACTAGACCTGAGACACATACCCTCATACGTACACCCTGACTAGACCTGAGACACATACCCTCATACGTACACCCTGACTAGACCTGAGACACATACACTCATACGTACACCCTGACTAGACCTGAGGAACATACACTTATACGTACACCCTGACTAGACCTGCGGCACATACACTCATACGTACACCTTGAGTAGACCTGAGGCACATACACTCATACGTACACCCTGACTAGACCTGAGATACATACACTCATACGTACACCCTGACTAGACCTGAGGCACATACACTCATACTTACACCCTGACTAGACCTGAGGCACATACACTCATACGTACACCCTGACTAGACCTAAGGCACATACACTCATATGTACACCCTGACTAGACCTGAGGCACATACACTCATACGTACAACCTGACTAGACCTGAGGCACATACACTCATACGTACACCCTGACTAGACCTGAGGCACATACACTCATACGTACACCCTGACTAGAACTGAATCACATACACTCATACGTACACCCTTACTAGACCTAAGGCACATACACTCATACGTACACCCTGACTAGAACTGAATCACATACACTCATACGTACACCCTGACTAGACCTAAGGCACATACACTCATACGTACACCCTGACTAGACCTGAGGCACATACACTCATACGTACACCCTGACTAGACCTGAGGCACATACACTCATACGTACACCCTGACTAGACCTAAGGCACATACACTCATACGTACACCCTGACTAGACCTGAGGCACATACACCCATACGTACACCCTGACTAGACCTGAGCAGGGCCGCCACTAGACATTTTGGGGCCCCTGACTTAACCATTGATCAGGCCCCCCCCCCCTCCTTTGGCATGTGCAATTTTTGATCAAGTGACTATGTAAAGGTAGTAACATACACACACACAGACGCACTCATACAATGAAACACACACAGACATACACTCACAGATAGATTCATATATAGACACTCTAGCAGACACGCAAAGAAGCACACTCAGACACAGGCACCCAAACAGACACTCAGCACTTGTTTATATTGACCTGACAAGTAATGAGGTAAACTACAGTTTTGTAAAAAAAGGAGATTTAGAAAACAAAATATGGAGTTCTGATTATCTTTTTGTAAAGGAAGATGCCAAGTAAATGATGATAACAGCATGCAGTGGCTGAAAGGAAGGGCCCTGAACTGCCTAAACAATAATTTAAGGGTTAAATTGTAGATTGATGACTTCCAGAAAGGTCTCGTTAGTCTCAAAGTCTGTAGAAAGATGTGAATAATCAGTAGTAAGGTCAAAATGTCCTAAAAAAGGAACAGATAATGGACACACACACAAACTCAAACTTGCTCATACACCCAAGGAAACACCGACAGAGACAGTCTCAGAAAACACACAAAGACATATACACACACACACAGAGACACCCACAGAAAACACACAAAGACATACATACATAGAGAGACAACCACATAAAACACAGAAAGACATACACACACCCTCACTGACAAATCCACAGAAAACATACAAAGACATACACACACCCTCACAGAGACACCCACAGAAAACACACACCCTCATAGAGACATCCACAGAAAACACAGACATACATGCATACATACATACACACACAAACACACACACACTCACATAGACATCCACAGAAAGCACAGACATACACACCTACCCTAACGGAGCCATCCAGAGAAAATACACAAGACAAACATACACACACCCTCACAGAGACACCCATAGAAAAAGCTCAGACATATGCACACACCCTCACAGACATCCACAGAAAATGCACAAAGACATACACACCCACCCTCACAGAGAGACCCAAAGAAAAAAAATACATACACACTCATAGAGACACAAACCAAAGCACAAAGACATAAACACAGACACCCACAGAAACAGTCACAGGAGGAAACATTTATGCACCTTGCATCCCCTAAATCAGCAGTGTGTGATTTGGGTAGATGGCTAGAGGAAGAAAAGTACTTTTAAAAGGTTGACATATGTTTGTTTGTTTTTTCCCCATTTTCCCCAACCAAGAGCACTACTTCAAATATAGTGTACAAATGTTCCCATCTGTCAGCTGTACTTCTGGATTTTGAAAATGCTGTACTCTATATGGTCTTGGTGGAACCATAAGCTGTGGTACTCATACCATTAGATCTGGTTAAATGCAGGATTTAGGCTTGTTGGTATGTATTTCGAAATTAAGTCAGCTGTAGTGTAAACTGAACAGTTTTAAGTTAACCTGACTCATTTCAAACATTGAGCAATCTTAGTCTGAGAGTATAACATTTTATGCAGATATAAAAATCTTAGATAAAATGCCTCCTTGCATCTGGAAAGTCCTTGCATAAAGGGGCAGTAAACTGGAATATATATATATTTAAATATTTAAAAAATATAAAAAAATGCATATCTGCCAAAAGGGCACCTACCATTTGTGTATTGAGGAGGAAATATTTCTGCACGGTTTTAAATATAGAATTTCTACAGCATTGTCAAATAATCATAAATACACTGCTGCTAAAAAAAAATTGTTTTTATGGACCCCTGGCCCCACCATACAACTACTACCACACTGAAGTTACAATCCAAAATTGCACAAAGAAATAAAAAACATTTGCTAAGTAAGTCCTACCTCCTCTGCAAATGAAAGTGATCTGCCGTCTGACTCAGGAACACACTGTACAAACAAAGTGCCAAGTCTGTCTCACACTGTGCATAGTGGTTTAGTGCACACTCAGAAATCCTCTCAAATGCTCATACTTTTCCCATGCTCAATTAGGACTTTGCTGTAGTACCCACTGGTGGCTGCCAAAAATGTAAAAAAAAAGAATTTTTTTTTAGTTCTTACCTCATGGGGCCCCCCTGGCCCATTGGGCCCCTGACAGGAGTCACCCCTGTCACCCCCTGATGGGGGCCCTGGACCTGAGGCACGTACACTCATACGTACACCCTGACTAGAGGCACATACACTCATACGCACACCCTGACTAGACCTGAGGCACACACACTCATACGTACACCCTGACTAGACCTGAGGCACATACAGTCATACGTACACCCTGACTAGACCTGAGGCACATACACTCATACGTACACCCTGACTAGACCTGATGCACATACCCTCATACGTACACCCTAACTAGACCTGAGGCACATACACTCATACATCCTCTCAAATGCTCATACTTTTCCCATGCTCAATTAGCACTTTGCTGTAGTACCCACTGGTGGCTGCCAAAAATGTAAAAAAAAGATTTTTTTTTTAGTTCTTACCTCATGGGCCCCCCCTGGCCCATTGGGCCCCTGACAGGAGTCACCCCTATCACCCCCTGATGGGGGCCCTGGACCTGAGGCACGTACACTCATACGTACACCCTGACTAGAGGCACATACACTCATACGCACACCCTGACTAGACCTGAGGCACACACACTCATACGTACACCCTGACTAGACCTGAGGCACATACAGTCATACATACACCCTGACTAGACCTGAGGCACATACACTCATACGTACACCCTGACTAGACCTGAGGCAAATTCACTCATACGTACACCCTGACTAGACAGGAGGCACATACACTCATACGTACACCCTGATTAGACCTGAGGCACATACACTCATACGTACCCCTGACTAGACCTGAGGCACATACACTCATACGTACCCCTGACTAGACTTGAGGAACATACCCTCATACATTCATACGTACCCCTGACTAGACCTGAGGCACATACACTCATACGTACACCCTGACTAGACCTGAGACACATACACTCATACATACACCCTGACTAGACCTGAGACACATACACTCATACGTACACCCTGACTAGACCTGAGGCACATACCCTCATACACTCATACGTACACCCTGATTAGATCTGAGGCACATACACTCATACTTACCCCTGACTAGACCTGAGGCATATACACTCATACGTACCCCTGACTAGTCTTGAGGAACATACCCTCATACACTCATACGTACCGCTGACTAGACCTGAGGCACATACACTCATACGTACACCCTGAGTAGACCTGAGGCACATACACTCATACGTACACCCTGACTAGACCTGAGGCACATACACTCATACGTACACCGTGAATAGACCTGAGGAACATGCACTCATACGTACACCCTGACTAGACCTCAGGCACAAACACTCATACGTACACCCTGACTAGACCTAAGGCACATACACTCATATGTACACCCTGACTAGACCTGAGGCACATACACTCATACGTACACCCTGACTAGACCTGAGATACATACACTCATACGTACACCCTAAGTAGACCTGAGGCACATACATGCATACGTACACCCTGACTAGACCTAAGGCACATACACTCATATGTACACCCTGACTAGACCTGAGGCACATACACTCATACGTACACTCTGACTAGACCTGAGGCACATACACTGATAAGTACACCCTGATTAGACCTGAGGCACATACACTCAAACGTACACCCTGACTAGACCTGAGGCACATACACTCATACGTACACCCTGACTAGACCTGAGGCACATACATTCATACGTACACCCTGACTAGACTTGAGGAACATACCCTCATACATTCATACGTACCCCTGACTAGACCTGAGGCACATGCACTCATACGTACCCCTGACTAGACTTGAGGAACATACCCTCATACATTCATACGTACCCCTGACTAGACCTGAGGCACATGCACTCATACGCACACCCTGACTAGACCTGAGACACATACACTCATACATACACCCTGACTAGACCTGAGACACATACACTCATACGTACACCCTGACTAGACCTGAGGAACATACCCTCATACACTCATACGTACACCCTGATTAGACCTGAGGTACATACACTCATAGTCTCATACGTACCCCTGACTAGACCTGAGGCACATGCACTCATACGTACCCCTGACTAGACTTGAGGAACATACCCTCATACATTCATACGTACCCCTGACTAGACCTGAGGCACATGCACTCATACGCACACCCTGACTAGACCTGAGACACATACACTCATACATACACCCTGACTAGACCTGAGACACATACACTCATACGTACACCCTGACTAGACCTGAGGAACATACCCTCATACACTCATACGTACACCCTGATTAGACCTGAGGTACATACACTCATAGTCTCATACGTACCCCTGACTAGACCTGAGGCACATACACTCATACGTACACCCTGAGTAGACCTGAGGCACATATACTCATACATACACCCTGACTAGACCTGAGGCACATACACTCATACGTACACCCTGACTAGACCTGAGGCACATGCACTCATACGTACATCCTGAATAGACCTGAGGCACATACACTCATACGTACACCCTGACTAGACCTGAGGCACATACACTCATACGTACACCCTGACTAGACCTGAGACACATACACTCATACGTACACCCTGACTAGACCTCAGGCACAAACACTCATACGTACACCCTGACTAGACCTAAGGCACATACACTCATATGTACACCCTGACTAGACCTGAGGCACATACACTCATACGTACACGCTGACTAGACCTGAGGCACATACACTCATACGTACACCCTGACTAGACCTGAGATACATACACTCATACGTACACCCTGAGTAGACCTGAGGCACATACACGCATATGTACACCCTGACTAGACCTAAGGCACATACACTCATATGTACACCCTGACTAGACCTGAGGCACATACACTCATACGTACACCCTGACTAGACCTAAGGCACATGCACTCATGTACACCCTGACTAGACCTGAGGCACATACACTCATACGTACACCCTGACTAGACCTAAGGCACATACACTCATACGTACACCCTGTCTAGACCTGAGACACATACACTCATACATACACCCTGACTAGACCTAAGGCACATACACTCATACGTACACCCTGACTAGACCTGAGGCACATACACTCATACGTACCCCTGACTAGACTTGAGGAACATACCCTCATACATTCATACGTACCCCTGACTAGACCTGAGGCACATACACTCATACGTACACCCTGACTAGACCTGAGACACATACACTCATACATACACCCTGACTAGACCTGAGACACATACACTCATACGTACACCCTGACTAGACCTGAGGCACATACCCTCATACACTCATACGTACACCCTGATTAGATCTGAGGCACATACACTCATACTTACCCCTGACTAGACCTGAGGCACATACACTCATACGTACCCCTGACTAGTCTTGAGGAACATACCCTCATACACTCATACGTACCGCTGACTAGACCTGAGGCACATACACTCATACGTACACCCTGAGTAGACCTGAGGCACATACACTCATACGTACACCCTGACTAGACCTGAGGCACATACACTCATACGTACACCGTGAATAGACCTGAGGAACATGCACTCATACGTACACCCTGACTAGACCTCAGGCACAAACACTCATACGTACACCCTGACTAGACCTAAGGCACATACACTCATATGTACACCCTGACTAGACCTGAGGCACATACACTCATACGTACACCCTGACTAGACCTGAGATACATACACTCATACGTACACCCTGAGTAGACCTGAGGCACATACATGCATACGTACACCCTGACTAGACCTAAGGCACATACACTCATATGTACACCCTGACTAGACCTGAGGCACATACACTCATACGTACACTCTGACTAGACCTGAGGCACATACACTGATAAGTACACCCTGATTAGACCTGAGGCACATACACTCAAACGTACACCCTGACTAGACCTGAGGCACATACACTCATACGTACACCCTGACTAGACCTGAGGCACATACATTCATACGTACACCCTGACTAGACTTGAGGAACATACCCTCATACATTCATACGTACCCCTGACTAGACCTGAGGCACACGCACTCATACGTACCCCTGACTAGACTTGAGGAACATACCCTCATACATTCATACGTACCCCTGACTAGACCTGAGGCACATGCACTCATACGCACACCCTGACTAGACCTGAGACACATACACTCATACATACACCCTGACTAGACCTGAGACACATACACTCATACGTACACCCTGACTAGACCTGAGGAACATACCCTCATACACTCATACGTACACCCTGATTAGACCTGAGGTACATACACTCATAGTCTCATACGTACCCCTGACTAGACCTGAGGCACATGCACTCATACGTACCCCTGACTAGACTTGAGGAACATACCCTCATACATTCATACGTACCCCTGACTAGACCTGAGGCACATGCACTCATACGCACACCCTGACTAGACCTGAGACACATACACTCATACATACACCCTGACTAGACCTGAGACACATACTCTCATACGTACACCCTGACTAGACCTGAGGAACATACCTTCATACACTCATACGTACACCCTGATTAGACCTGAGGTACATACACTCATAGTCTCATACGTACCCCTGACTAGACCTGAGGCACATACACTCATACGTACACCCTGAGTAGACCTGAGGCACATATACTCATATACATACACCCTGACTAGACCTGAGGCACATACACTCATACGTACACCCTGACTAGACCTGAGGCACATGCACTCATACGTACATCCTGAATAGACCTGAGGCACATACACTCATACGTACACCCTGACTAGACCTGAGGCACATACACTCATACGTACACCCTGACTAGACCTGAGACACATACACTCATACGTACACCCTGACTAGACCTCAGGCACAAACACTCATACGTACACCCTGACTAGACCTAAGGCACATACACTCATATGTACACCCTGACTAGACCTGAGGCACATACACTCATACGTACACGCTGACTAGACCTGAGGCACATACACTCATACGTACACCCTGACTAGACCTGAGATACATACACTCATACGTACACCCTGAGTAGACCTGAGGCACATACACGCATATGTACACCCTGACTAGACCTAAGGCACATACACTCATATGTACACCCTGACTAGACCTGAGGCACATACACTCATACGTACACCCTGACTAGACCTAAGGCACATGCACTCATGTACACCCTGACTAGACCTGAGGCACATACACTCATACGTACACCCTGACTAGACCTAAGGCACATAAACTCATACGTACACCCTGTCTAGACCTGAGACACATACACTCATACATACACCCTGACTAGACCTAAGGCACATACACTCATACGTACACCCTGACTAGACCTAAGGCACATACACTCATACGTACACCCTGACTAGACCTAAGGCACATACACTCATACGTACACCCTGACTAGACCTAAGGCACATACACTCATATGTACACCCTGACTAGACCTGAGGCACATACACTCATACGTACACCCTGACTAGACCTAAGGCACATACACTCATATGTACACCCTGACTAGACCTGAGGCACATACACTCATACGTACACCCTGACACATACTAACACATAAATATATATGTATATACACATAATAACACATAAATATATATGTATATATACATAATAACACATAAATATATATATTATATATACAGTATATACACATAGTAACACATAAATATATATGTATATACACATACACACCTGTATATCACTTTTGTTACTTGGTATCACCGGCTATATCACTTGTGTTACTTGGTATCACCTGTATATCACTTTTGTTACTTGGTATCACCGGCTGTATATCACTTTTGTTACTTGGTATCACCGGCTGTATATCACTTTTGTTACTTGGTATCACCTGTATATAACTTTTGTTACTTGGTATCACCGGCTATATAGCACTTGTGTTACTTGGTATCACCTGTATATCACTTTTGTTACTTGGTATCACCGGCTGTATATCACTTTTGTTACTTGGTATCACCGGCTGTATATCACTTTTGTTATTTGGTATCACCGGCTGTATATCACTTTTGTTACTTGGTATCACCTGTATATAACTTTTGTTACTTGGTATCACCGGCTGTATATCACTTGTGTTACTTGGTATCACCTGTATATCACTTTTGTTACTTGGTATCACTGGCTATATATCACTTTTGTTACTTGGTATTACCTGTATATCACTTGTGTTACTTGGTATCACCTGTATATCACTTTTGTTACTTGGTATCACTGGCTATATATCACTTTTGTTACTTGGTATTACCTGTATATCACTTGTGTTACTTGGTATCACCTGTATATTACTTTTGTTACTTGGTATCACCGGCTATATATCACTTTTGTTAGTTTTTTTACAAAGGATTTGTACTTTGTTTGAATACGCAGTTCTACCCTTTTCCATACCTCAGTAAATAAGTTCCCTTTAGGCCACCAGGCTTATGCACCTCCACCTTGTCTCATCATGTTGCTGGCTAGACACAAGAACTACATGAAGATCCCACGGCTGGTGTAGCCCTCATTTGTGTAACAATCTTAGGGGTCTGTGACAAATTACACACCCTCTAATAATCTCCAAAACTCTAAATCTTGCTTCTCATTTGCTCTGCAGGCTGCGACCATTGGACCTGGAATTTATGAAGCATCTAAGTAAGGTTGTCAATATCATACCAGTCATAGCCAAAGCTGATACTATGACCCTGGAGGAGAAGATTGAGTTCAAACAGCGGGTAAGTGCCAACTTGCTGCCATCTCTTTGCCCTAAGCTTCTTCCCTCAATACACCTTAGCAAATACTAGCAGATTTGGGGTTCCCCAACCAGTTGTCCATTATTGTTCAGGTTAGCGTTGCAACAGACACAAGAAAATATCTGTAAAACCTCAGATCTGATTTGGTCTTATATGTTTATACTTTGGCTTTATGCGACTCAAGGAATCAATAGTTTCATAGGGCAATGAATGCAGCTAAATATGAGGACCACAGCTGGGGTCACCTAGAAATACCAACCTTCTGGTTTACAGTAAGTGACTGACATGAGAAATCCAACACCGACTGAACTAATAACATTGTGACCATCAACAACAGCACTGCAGTGTACATTAGCTCTTCTCTACATAACAGATAGGTGAGTGGTTCTAACTACACTGAGCAGTGACACATGGGGACAGACAGACAAGAAGGTGATTTAAAAGGTTCTTCAGATTGTTTTTTTCATCTACATGACTCAAACATTTTCATATAAGAAAATGACGTCCCCAAGCCTCATTGGTAACAGTTAATATTCCTGTAATAAGGTTCCAGCTAGGGGCTTGATGCATACAAAGTGACAGTCACTTTTTGTGGTTTTTGTTTGCAGGTTCGGAAGGAGCTAGAGATGAATGGAATAGAGTTCTATCCCCAAAAAGAGTTTGATGATGACTTAGAAGATAAGACAGAGAATGATAAAATCCGGGTAAGCGAGCGCAAACTGATGTGACATCAATGTCACCTCCCTATGACAAAACTCCTCTTATAACACTGACACTAGCTGAGATGATAATGCAGTCGGTGTGGGATGAACCTAGTGCAGCTTGATGTGATGTGCTGTGAGTCTATAGGCTTGTGATGTCACATGGTGTGAGTCTATAGGTTTGTGATGTGACATGCTGTGAGTCTATAGGCTTGTGATGTCACATGGTGTGAGTCTATAGGGTAGTGATGTGACATGCTGTGAGTCTTTAGGCTTGTGATGGGACATGCTGTGAGTCTTTAGGCTTGTGATGTGACATGGTGTGAGTCTATAGGTTTGTGATGTGACATGCTGTGAGTCTATAGGCTTGTGATGTCACATGGTGTGAGTCTATAGAGTAGTGATGTGACATGCTGTGAGTCTTTAGGCTTGTGATGCGACATGCTGTGAGTCTATGGGCTTGTGATGTGACGTGTTGTGAGTCTATGGGCTTGTGATGTGACATGTTGTGAGTCTATAGGCTTGTGATGTGACATGCTGTGAGTCTATAGGCTTGTGATGTGACATGTTGTGAGTCTATGGGCTTGTGATGTGACGTGTTGTGAGTCTATGGGCTTGTGATGTGACATGCTGTTAGTCTATAGGCTTGTGTTGTGACATACTGTGAGTCTATCGGCTTGTGATGTGACGTGTTGTGAGTCTATGGGCTTGTGATGTGACATGTTGTGAGTCTATAGGCTTGTGATGTGACATGCTGTGAGTCTATAGGCTTGTGATGTGACATGTTGTGAGTCTATGGGCTTGTGATGTGACGTGTTGTGAGTCTATGGGCTTGTGATGTGACATGCTGTTAGTCTATAGGCTTGTGTTGTGACGTGCTGTGAGTCTATAGGCTTGTGATGTGACGTGTTGTGAGTCTATAGGCTTGTCATTTGACTTGTTGTGAGTCTATAGGCTTGTGATGTGACATGTTGTGAGTCTATAGGCTTGTAATGTGACATGCCGTGAATCAATGGGTTTGTGATTTGACATGTTGTGGGTCTATAGGCTTGTGATGTGACATGCTGTGAGTCTATGGGCATGTGATGTGACATGTTGTGAGTCTATAGGCTTGTGATGTGACGTGTTGTGAGTCTATAGGCTTGTGATGTGACATGTTGTGAGTCTATAGGCTTGTGATGTGACATGTTGTGAGTCTATAGGCTTGTGATGTGACTTGCTGTGAGTCTATCGGCTTGTGATGTGACATGTTGTGAGTCTATAGGCATGTGATGTGACTTGAGAGAGGGGGTATCAATGGCACTACTTAGCCTAATGTGGCTTAAATATTTCTAATTCCCTATTTAGCCCCAATTTGTCCTTAATATATGTGGGGATAATTCCCCTATGAAAATATGGACTGCTAAAGGTGCTATGTAGTTTTCAACATGTGAAACTGGGTAGAGAAAGGCTCTAACTCGGCAGACTACATATATAGCACTCTTGGGGGTTAATATAGGGTATAATTCTGAATAGTATGAAAGACCTTGTTCCTTTAGGCAAAATAGAGTTACTGATGGTCTAGTGAGTTTGCGTGTTCCACGTTAAAACATAACTTTTATTGTGTCAAACTTAATATAAAACACTGGAAATAAATTTAAAAACACACTTAGATGCTAAAGACTCAGTGGTCAGCCTGCTCTTTGTAAGTAGATTCTAGCCAGGTGGGTTCTAGGTTATGCTGGAAACCTTCTAGAGTATAATTGCAGCAAGTTAATGAACCTGATGCACACTTATAACAAGAGGTCCTGTAAAAGTTGTGTGTATATCCGTGTAGTGGACCTAACAGAGTAAAATATTCAGTAGTCTTAAATAGTATTAATCTTAATAAGACATTATTACTATTTTTATTGTATCACCTTAATACTGTTTGCTGGTGGATAGTATACTTAATATGCTGACATCGGGTGGTAAGATTACCTTGAATCTTATTAAAGAAGTTAATGGTGCTGTAGTCAGCAATTTTAACCCAATGCATTCATTCTAAATGTCAGAATTACTGATAGGTTAATAATCCACATATCAACAGCTTATAAACTTATAGTTATAACGTGACCGTTATTATCAGATGGATAAGAGAGGTGATCTTTAAATTGGTATAAATGTGCACTTTGTATACCGTGTTTTCCAGGCAGTGTTAATTCTCATTAATAAATATCATACATGCTATTACTACTCATGTACGACTCTGTCGTTCCGTTTTAAGTATGCTGTGTTACAATTTAAATAACTGATAAAGACACACTTTGCATGTAAATTTGTAACTGTAATATAGCGGTTGTTGCCAATGGGTGACAGAGCTGTTTGCTGATTATATAGAGAGTTTTAGGTGTAGCTCACTCAAACACAAAAGCTGTTTAATTTCAGCCCACTCCTGCACTGCCGGTTAAACCGGTTCAAATGGGGTTACTGCTAATCACACCACTGGGTATATAGCCGATGGAGTAGATGTAACTTTACCCGTTAATCATTAAGTTATATGCCCGTATTGTGTATCTAATATTTGGTTCCCAGTTTGCCGGTAAAACTATATCTGTGTCGAGTGGCTCTCACAGCTCTGCCCCAAAGCTAGATATACAGATTTAGTATCTTTTACACATTAAGTCTGTTAAGCGATTATCGAGCGTGTAAGAACCAGCATAGTTAAATTTTAAATTTTAACCAGGATAATAACCACCAAAGGCTAGTGTATAAGTAAACTTAGAGCAGGTTTAGTACTATAGCATTCTAAGGCTCATCTAAAAAATACAGGAGCTCCAGGACTCCTCACCAATTCCCTAACGTCCCTAACATGTTTCGCCCTAACAGCTTTCTCAAAGGGTCTACTTACAAAGAGCAGGCTGACCACTGAGTCTTTAGCATCTAAGTGTGTTTTTAAATTTATTTCCAGTGTTTTATATTAAGTTTGACACAATAAAAGTTATGTTTTAACGTGGAACACGCAAACTCACTAGACCATCAGTAACTCTATTTTGCCTAAAGGAACAAGGTCTTTCATACTATTCAGAATTATACCCTATATTAACCCCCAAGAGTGCTAAATATGTAGTCTGCCGAGTTAGAGCCTTTCTCTACCCAGTTTCACATGTGATGTGACTTGCTGTGAGTCTATATGCTTGTGATGTGACATGTTGTGAGTCTATGGGCTTGTGATGTGACATGTTGTGAGTCTATGGGCTTGTGATGTGACATGTTGTGAGTCTATAGGCTTGTGATGTGACATGTTGTGAGTCTATGGGCTTGTGATGTGACATGTTGTGAGTCTATAGGCTTGTGATGTGACATGCTGTGAGTCTATAGGCTTGTGATGTGACATGCTGTGAGTCTATAGGGTAGTGATGTGACATGTTGTGAGTCTATAGGCTTGTGATGTGACATGCTGTGAGTCTATAGGCTTGTGATGTGACATGTTGTGAGTCTATAGGGTAGTGATGTGACATGCTGTGAGTCTATAGGCTTGTGATGTGACATGCTGTGAGTCTATAGGCTTGTGATGTGACATGTTGTGAGTCTATGGGCTTGTGATGTGACATGCTGTGAGTCTATAGGCTTGTGATGTGACATGTTGTGAGTCTATAGGCTTGTGATGTGACATGCTGTGAGTCTATAGGCTTGTGATGTGACATGTTGTGAGTCTATAGGCTTGTGATGTGACTTGCTGTGAGTCTATAGGCTTGTGATGTGACATGCTGTGAGTCTATAGGCCTGTGATGTGACATGTTGTGAGTCTATAGGCTTGTGATGTGACATGCTGTGAGTCTATGGGCTTGTGATGTGACATGTTGTGAGTCTATGGGCTTGTGATGTGACATGCTGTGAGTCTATAGGCTTGTGATGTGACATGTTGTGAGTCTATGGGCTTGTGATGTGACATGTTGTGAGTCTATAGGCTTGTGATGTGACATGCTGTGAGTCTATAGGCTTGTGATGTGACATGTTGTGAGTCTATAGGCTTGTGATGTGACTTGCTGTGAGTCTATAGGCTTGTGATGTGACATGCTGTGAGTCTATAGGCTTGTGATGTGACATGCTGTGAGTCTATAGGCTTGTGATGTGACATGTTGTGAGTCTATGGGCTTGTGATGTGACATGTTGTGAGTCTATAGGCTTGTGATGTGACATGCTGTGAGTCTATAGGCTTGTGATGTGACATGCTGTGAGTCTATAGGCTTGTGATGTGACATGCTGTGAGTCTATAGGCTTGTGATGTGACATGCTGTGAGTCTATAGGTCTGTGATGTGACATGCTGTGAGTCTATAGGCTTGTGATGTGACATGTTGTGAGTCTATAGGCTTGTGATGTGACATGCTGTGAGTCTATAGGCTTGTGATGTGACATGCTGTGAGTCTATAGGTCTGTGATGTGACATGCTGTGAGTCTATAGGCTTGTGATGTGACATGCTGTGAGTCTATAGGCTTGTGATGTGACATGCTGTGAGTCTATAGGCTTGTGATGTGACTTGCTGTGAGTCTATAGGCCTGTGATGTGACATGCTGTGAGTCTATGGGCTTGTGATGTGACATGCTGTGAGTCTATGGGCTTGTGATGTGACATGTTGTGAGTCTATAGGCTTGTGATGTGACATGCTGTGAGTCTATAGGCCTGTGATGTGACATGTTGTGAGTCTATAGGCTTGTGATGTGACATGCTGTGAGTCTATAGGCTTGTGATGTGACATGTTGTAAGTCTATAGGCTTGTGATGTGACATGTTGTGAGTCTATAGGCTTGTGATGTGACTTGCTGTGAGTCTATAGGCTTGTGATGTGACTTGCTGTTAGTCTATAGGCTTGTGATGTGACATGTTGTGAGTCTATGGGCTTGTGATGTGACATGTTGTGAGTCTATGGGCTTGTGATGTGACATGTTGTGAGTCTATAGGCTTGTGATGTGACATGTTGTGAGTCTATAGGCTTGTGATGTGACATGTTGTGAGTCTATAGGCTTGTGATGTGACATGTTGTGAGTCTATAGGCTTGTGATGTGACATGCTGTGAGTCTATAGGCCTGTGATGTGACATGTTGTAAGTCTATAGGCTTGTGATGTGACATGTTGTGAGTCTATAGGCTTGTGATGTGACATGTTGTGAGTCTATAGGCTTGTGATGTGACATGTTGTGAGTCTATGGGCTTGTGATGTGACATGTTGTGAGTCTATAGGCTTGTGATGTGACATGCTGTTAGTCTATAGGCTTGTGATGTGACATGTTGTGAGTCTATGGGCTTGTGATGTGACATGTTGTGAGTCTATAGGCTTGTGATGTGACATGCTGTTAGTCTATAGGCTTGTGATGTGACATGTTGTGAGTCTATGGGTTTGTGATTTGACATGTTGTGGGTCTATAGGCTTGTGATGTGACATGCTGTGAGTCTATAGGCTTGTGATGTGACATGCTGTGAGTCTATAGGCTTGTGATGTGACGTGTTGTGAGTCTATAGGCTTGTGATGTGACGTGTTGTGAGTCTATAGGCTTGTGATGTGACATGCTGTGAGTCTATAGGCTTGTGATGTGACATGCTGTGAGTCTATAGGCTTGTGATGTGACATGCTGTGAGTCTATAGGCTTGTGATGTGACGTGTTGTGAGTCTATAGGCTTGTGATGTGACATGTTGTGAGTCTATAGGCTTGTGATGTGACATGTTGTGAGTCTATAGGCTTGTGATGTGACATGCTGTGAGTCTATAGGCTTGTGATGTGACATGTTGTGAGTCTATAGGCTTGTGATGTGACATGCTGTGAGTCTATGGGCTTGTGATGTGACATGTTGTGAGTCTATAGGCTTGTGATGTGACATGCTGTGAGTCTATGGGCTTGTGATGTGACATGTTGTGAGTCTATAGGGTAGTGATGTGACATGCTGTGAGTCTATAGGCTTGTGATGTGACATGTTGTGAGTCTATGGGCTTGTGATGTGACATGTTGTGAGTCTATGGGCTTGTGATGTGACATGTTGTGAGTCTATAGGCTTGTGATGTGACATGCTGTTAGTCTATAGGCTTGTGATGTGACATGTTGTGAGTCTATAGGCTTGTGATGTGACTTGCTGTGAGTCTATAGGCTTGTGATGTGACATGTTGTGAGTCTATGGGCTTGTGATGTGACTTGCTGTGAGTCTATAGGCTTGTGATGTGACATGTTGTGAGTCTATAGGCTTGTGATGTGACATGTTGTGAGTCTATGGGCTTGTGATGTGACATGTTGTGAGTCTATAGGCTTGTGATGTGACATGCTGTTAGTCTATGGGCTTGTGATGTGACGTGTTGTGAGTCTATGGGCTTGTGATGTGACATGTTGTGAGTCTATAGGCTTGTGATGTGACTTGCTGTGAGTCTATAGGCTTGTGATGTGACATGTTGTGAGTCTATAGGCTTGTGATGTGACTTGCTGTGAGTCTATAGGCTTGTGATGTGACTTGCTGTGAGTCTATAGGCTTGTGATGTGACATGCTGTGAGTCTATGGGCTTGTGATGTGACATGCTGTGATTCTATGGGCATGTGATGTGACGTGTTGTGAGTCTATGGGCTTGTGATGTGACATGTTGTGAATCTATAGGCTTGTGATGTTGCATGCTGTGAGTCTATAGGCTTGTGATGTGACATGCTGTAAGTCTATAGGGTAGTGATGTGACATGCTGTGAGTCTATAGGCTTGTGATGTGACATGTTGTGAGTCTATAGGCCTTTGATGTGACATGTTGTGAGTCTATAGGCTTGTGATGTGACATGTTGTGAGTCTATAGGCCTTTGATGTGACATGTTGTGAGTCTATAGGCTTGTGATGTGACATGCTGTGAGTCTATGGGCTTGTGATGTGACATGTTGTGAGTCTATAGGCCTGTGATGTGACATGTTGTGAGTCTATAGGCCTGTGATGTGACATGCTGTGAGTCTATAGGCCTGTGATGTGACATGTTGTGAGTCTATAGGTCTGTGATGTGACATGTTGTGAGTCTATGGGTTTGTGATGTGACATGTTGTGAGTCTATAGGCCTGTGATGTGACATGCTGTGAGTCTATAGGCATGTGATGTGACATGTTGTGAGTCTATAGGTCTGTGATGTGACATGTTGTGAGTCTATGGGTTTGTGATGTGACATGTTGTGAGTCTATAGGCCTGTGATGTGACATGCTGTGAGTCTATAGGCTGTGATGTGACGTGTTGTGAGTCTATAGGCTTGTGATGTGACATGTTGTGAGTCTATAGGCCTGTGATGTGACATGCTGTGAGTCTATAGGCCTGTGATGTGACATGTTGTGAGTCTATAGGCCTGTGATGTGACATGTTGTGAGTCTATAGGTCTGTGATGTGACATGTTGTGAGTCTATGGGTTTGTGATGTGACATGTTGTGAGTCTATAGGCCTGTGATGTGACATGCTGTGAGTCTATAGGCTGTGATGTGACGTGTTGTGAGTCTATAGGCTTGTGATGTGACATGTTGTGAGTCTATAGGCCTGTGATGTGACATGTTGTGAGTCTATGGGCTTGTGATGTGACATGTTGTGAGTCTATAGGCCTGTGATGTGACATGTTGTGAGTCTATAGGCCTGTGATGTGACATGTTGTGAGTCTATAGGCCTGTGATGTGACATGTTGTGAGTCTATGGGTTTGTGATGTGACATGTTTTGAGTCTATAGGTCTGTGATTTGACATGTTGTGAGTCTATAGGCTTGTGATGTGACATGTTGTGAGTCTATAGGCCTGTGATGTGACATGTTGTGAGTCTATAGGGTAGTGATGTGACATGTTGTGAGTCTATAGGCCTGTGATGTGACATGTTGTGAGTCTATGGGTTTGTGATGTGACATGTTGTGAGTCTATAGGCCTGTGATGTGACATGTTGTGAGTCTATGGGTTTGTGATGTGACATGTTGTGAGTCTATAGGCCTGTGATGTAACATGTTGTGAGTCTATGGGTTTGTGATGTCACAGGTTGTGAGTCTATGGGTTTGTGATGTGACATGCTGTGAGTCTATAGGCCTGTGATGTGGCATGTTGTCAGTCTATAGGCCTGTGATGTGACATGTTGTGAGTCTATGGTCTCACTTAACAGTTGAGTAGTAAAAACAAGGCAGCATCATTAGTAAAAGGTCAGAAACACAGACCACGTCAGGAAAACCATTTGCAGTGTCAGTGCTTGGCTACACAGGCAGAGAATTAGGGACTCAGGTCTGAGAAGCAAAATCAGACACTTGCCATTCCAGCTACCTGACAGCTGCTGTATATTACAACCTCTTTTCGACCTGTTGCAAAATGTTTTATATCAAATTAAATTAATTTTGACAGCACTTGAGTACATGTATATGGTTTCACCAAATCGATTACTGACCATTTAAACAAAACGTTTAAATTATGTTCTTATTCTGCCTACATACTGTTGCGTGTAGATACACTGTAGAACATACACCAGCTGATAGTGGTTATCTCAAGTGTTTTGTTTTGGTTATTTTCATAATATGACGATAATCTGTGATGTTCTACCCTGTCAGTAAACAAAAGGCATTCGGAGTGTAAGGAATGGTCAGTGTTTTATAATCGTGTAAAGTATTGTTTTTTTTTTTTTATCCTTTTCTAGCAGGAAAGTATGCCCTTTGCTGTGGTAGGAAGTGACAAGGAATATCAGGTGAATGGAAAGCGAGTTTTAGGCCGTAAAACTCCATGGGGAATAGTTGAAGGTAAATGGCAGCAAACACATTAAATAAGCTCATGAAAAGCTACGATTTATTAAATAGCCCTCCTAGTGTCACAGTGTATTAATGACAGTGACATGTTTATGTGCTCAGTCCCTGCTAGTGTCACAGTGTACTAATGACAGTGATATGTTTATGTGCTCAGTCCCTGCTAGTGTCACAGTGTACTAAAGACAGTGACATGTTTATGTGCTCAGTACCTGCTAGTGTCACAGTGTACTAATGACAGTGATATGTTTATGTGCTCAGTACCTGCTAGTGTCACAGTGTACTAATGACAGTGACATGTTTGTGTGCTCAGTCCCTGCTAGTGCCACAGTGTACTAATGACAGTGACATGTTTATGTGCTCAGTCCCTGCTAGTGCCACAGTGTATTAATGACAGTGACATGTTTATGTGATCAGTACCTGCTAGTGTCACAGTGTACTAATGACAGTGACATGTTTATGTGATCAGTCCCTGCTAGTGCTACAGTGTACTAATGACAGTGACATGTTTATGTGCTCAGTCCCTGCTAGTGCTACAGTGTACTAATGACAGTAACGTGTTTATGTGCTCAGTCCCTGCTAGTGTCACAGTGTACTAATTACAGTGACATGTTTATGTGATCAGAGCCTGCTAGTGTCAGTGTACTAATGACAGTGACATGTTTATGTGCTCAGTACCTGCTAGTGTCACAGTGTACTAATGACAGTGACATGTTTGTGTGCTCAGTCCCTGCTAGTGCCACAGTGTACTAATGACAGTGACATGTTTATGTGCTCAGTCCCTGCTAGTGTCACAGTGTACTAATGACAGTGACATGTTTATGTGCTCAGTCCCTGCTAGTGTCACAGTGTACTAATGACAGTGACATGTTTGTGTGCTCAGTCCCTGCTAGTGCCACAGTGTACTAATGACAGTGATATGTTTATGTGCTCAGTCCCTGCTAGTGCCACAGTGTAGTAATGACAGTGACATGTTTATGTGCTCAGTCCCTGCTAGTGCCACAGTGTACTAATGACAGTGACATGTTTATGTGCTCAGTATCTGCTAGTGTCACAGTGTACTAATGACAGTGACATGTTTATGTGATCAGTCCCTGCTAGTGCTACAGTGTACTAATGACAGTGATATGTTTATGTGATCAGTGCCTGCTAGTGTCAGTGTACTAATGACAGTGACATGTTTATGTGCTCAGTCCCTGCTAGTGTCACAGTGTACTAATGACAGTGACATGTTTATGTGCTCAGTCCCTGCTAGGGTCACAGTGTACTAATGACAGTGACATGTTTATGTGCTCAGTCCATGCTAGTGTCACAGTGTACTAAAGACAGTGACATGTTTATGTGCTCACTACCTGCTAGTGTCAGTGTACTAATGACAGTGACATGTTTATGTGCTCAGTCCCTGCTAGTGTCACAGTGTACTAATGACAGTGACATGTTTATGTGCTCAGTCCCTGCTAGGGTCACAGTGTACTAATGACAGTGACATGTTTATGTGCTCAGTACCTGCTAGTGTCACAGTGTACTAATGACAGTGACATGTTTATGTGCTCAGTACTTGCTAGTGTCACAGTGTACTAATGACAGTGACATGTTTATGTGCTCAGTCCCTGCTAGTGCTACAGAGTACTAATGACAGTGACATGTTTATGTGATCAGTCCCTGCTAGTGCTACAGTGTACTAATGACAGTGACATGTTTATGTGCTCAATACCTGCTAGTGCCACAGTGTATTAATGACAGTGACATGTTTATGTGCTCAATACCTGCTAGTGCCACAGTGCACTAATGACAGTGACATGTTTATGTCCTCAGTCCCTGCTAGTGTCACAGTGTACTAATGACAGTGACATGTTTATGTGCTCAGTACCTGTTAGTGCCACAGTGTACTAATGACAGTGATATGTTTATGTGATCAGTGCCTGCTAGTGTCAGTGTACTAATGACAGTGACATGTTTATGTGCTCAGTCCCTGCTAGTGTCACAGTGTACTAATGACAGTGACATGTTTATGTGCTCAGTACCTGTTAGTGCCACAGTGTACTAATGACAGTGATATGTTTATGTGATCGGTGCCTGCTAGTGTCAATGTACTCATGACAGTGACATGTTTATGTGCTCAGTACCTGCTAGTGCCACAGTGTACTAATGACAGTGACATGTTTATGCGCTCAGTGCCTGCTTGTGTCACAGTTTACTAATGACAGTGACATGTTTATGTGCTCAGTACCTGCTAGTGCCACAGTGTACTAATGACAGTGACATGTTTATGTGCTCAGTACCTGTTAGTGCCACAGTGTACTAATGACAGTGACATGGTTATGTGCTCAGTCCCTGATAGTGCCACAGTGTACTAATGACAGTGACATGTTTATGTGCTCAGTGCCTGCTAGTGTCACAGTGTACTAATAACAGTGACATGTTTATGTGCTCAGTCCCTGCTGGTGCCACAGTGTATTAATGACAGTGACATGTTTATGTGCTCAGTCCCTGCTAGTGTCACAGTGTACTAATGACAGTGACATGTTTGTGGGCTCAGTACCTGCTAGTGTCACAGTGTACTAATGACAGTGACATGTTTATGTGCTCAGTCCCTGCTAGTGCCACAGTGTATTAATGACAGTGACATGTTTATGTGCTCAGTCCCTGCTAGTGTCACAGTGTACTAATGACAGTGACATGTTTGTGGGCTCAGTACCTGCTAGTGTCACAGTGTACTAATGACAGTGACATGTTTATGTGCTCAGTATCTGCTAGTGCCACAGTGTACTAATGACAGTGACATGTTTATGTGCTCAGTACCTGCTAGTGCCACAGTGTACTAATGACAGTGACATGTTTATGTGCTCAGTACCTGCTTGTGTCACAGTGTACTAATGACAGTGACATGTTTATGTGCTCAGTACCTGCTAGTGCCACAGTGTACTAATGACAGTGACATGTTTATGTGCTCAGTACCTGCTAGTGCCACAGTGTACTAATGACAGTGACATGTTTATGTGCTCAGTCCCTGCTAGTGCCACAGTGTACTAATGACAGTGACATGTTTATGTGCTCAGTACCTGCTAGTGTCACAGTGTACTAATGACAGTGACATGTTTATGTGCTCAGTACCTGCTAGTGTCACAGTGTACTAATGACAGTGACATGTTTATGTGCTCAGTCCCTGATAGTGCCACAGTGTACTAATGACAGTGACATGTTTATGTGCTCAGTGCCTGCTAGTGTCACAGTGTACTAATGACAGTGACATGTTTATGTGCTCAGTCCCTGCTAGTGCCACAGTGTATTAATGACAGTGACATGTTTATGTGCTCAGTCCCTGCTAGTGTCACAGTGTACTAATGACAGTGACATGTTTGTGGGCTCAGTACCTGCTAGTGTCACAGTGTACTAATGACAGTGACATGTTTATGTGCTCAGTATCTGCTAGTGCCACAGTGTACTAATGACGGTGACATGTTTATGTGCTCAGTACCTGCTAGTGTCACAGTGTACTATTGACAGTGACATGTTTATGTGCTCAGTTTCTGCTAGTGTCACAGTGTACTAATGACAGTCACATGTTTATGTGCTCAGTCCCTGCTAGCGCCACAGTGTACTAATGACAGTGACATGTTTATGTGCTCAGTCCCTGCTAGTGCCACAGTGTACTAATGACAGTGTCATGTTTATATGCTCAGTACCTGCTATTGTCACAGTGTACTATTGACAGTGACATGTTTATGTGCTCAGTATCTGCTAGTGTCACAGTGTACTAATGACAGTGACATGTGTATGTGCTTAGTCCCTGCTAGTGTCACAGTGTACTAATGACAGGGATATGTGTATGTGCTCAGTCCCTGCTAGTGTCATAGAGTACTAATGACAGTGACATGTTTATGTGCTCAGTCCCTGCTAGTGTCACAGTGTACTAATGACAGTGATATGTTTATGTGCTCAGTACCTGCTAGTCTCACAGTGTACTAATGAGAGTAACATGTTTATGTGCTCAGTACCTGCTAGTGTCACAGTGTACTAATGACAGTAACATGTTTATATGCTAAGTCCCTGCTAGTGTCACAGTGTACTAATGACAGTGACATGTTTATGTGCTTAGTCCCTGCTAGTGCCACAGTGTACTAATAACAGTGATATGTGTATGTGCTCAGTCCCTGCTAGTGCTACAGTGTACTAATGACAGTGACATGTTTATGTGCTCAGTCCCTGCTAGTGTCACAGTGTACTAATGAGAGTAACATTTTATGTGCTCAGTCCCTGCTAGTGTCACAGTGTACTAATGACAGTAACATGTTTATGTGCTCAGTACCTGCTAGTGTCACAGTGTACTAATGACAGTGACATGTTTATGTGCTTAGTCCCTGCTAGTGTCACAGTGTACTAATGACAGTGACATGTTTATGTGCTCAGTGCCTGCTAGTGTCACAGTGTACTAATGACAGTGACATGTTTATGTGCTCAGTCCCTGCTAGTGCCACAGTGTATTAATGACAGTGACATGTTTATGTGCTCAGTCCCTGCTAGTGTCACAGTGTACTAATGACAGTGACATGTTTGTGGGCTCAGTACCTGCTAGTGTCACAGTGTACTAATGACAGTGACATGTTTATGTGCTCAGTATCTGCTAGTGCCACAGTGTACTAATGACAGTGACATGTTTATGTGCTCAGTACCTGCTAGTGTCACAGTGTACTATTGACAGTGACATGTTTATGTGCTCAGTTTCTGCTAGTGTCACAGTGTACTAATGACAGTCACATGTTTATGTGCTCAGTCCCTGCTAGTGCCACAGTGTACTAATGACAGTGACATGTTTATGTGCTCAGTCCCTGCTAGTGCCACAGTGTACTAATGACAGTGTCATGTTTATATGCTCAGTACCTGCTATTGTCACAGTGTACTAATGACAGTGACATGTTTATGTGCTCAGTATCTGCTAGTGTCACAGTGTACTAATGACAGTGATATGTGTATGTGCTCAGTCCCTGCTAGTGTCACAGTGTACTAATGACAGTGATATGTGTATGTGCTCAGTCCCTGCTAGTGTCACAGTGTACTAATGACAGTGACATGTTTATGTGCTCAGTGCCTGCTAGTGTCACAGTGTACTAATGACAGTGATATGTTTATGTGCTCAGTACCTGCTAGTCTCACAGTGTACTAATGACAGTGATATGTTTATGTGCTCAGTACCTGCTAGTGTCACAGTGTACTAATGACAGTGACATGTTTATGTGCTTAGTCCCTGCTAGTGTCACAGTGTACTAATGACAGTGATATGTTTATGTGCTCAGTACCTGCTAGTGTCACAGTGTACTAATGACAGTGACATGTTTATTTGCTTAGTCCCTGCTAGTGTCACAGTGTACTAATGACAGTGACATGTTTATGTGCTTAGTCCCTGCTAGTGCCACAGTGTACTAATAATAGTGATATGTGTATGTGCTCAGTCCCTGCTAGTGTCACAGTGTACTAATGAGAGTAACATTTTATGTGCTCAGTCCCTGCTAGTGTCACAGTGTACTAATGACAGTAACATGTTTATGTGCTCAGTACCTGCTAGTGTCACAGTGTACTAATGACAGTGACATGTTTATGTGCTTAGTCCCTGCTAGTGTCACAGTGTACTAATGACAGTGACATGTTTATGTGCTTAGTCCCTGCTAGTGTCACAGTGTACTAATGACAGTGACATGTTTATGTGCTTAGTCCCTGCTAGTGTCACAGTGTACTAATGAGAGTAACATTTTATGTGCTCAGTCCCTGCTAGTGCTACAGTGTACTAATGACAGTGACATGTTTATGTGCTCAATACCTGCTAATGCCACAGTGTACTAATGACAGTGACATGTTTATGTGCACAGTGCCTGCTAGTGTCACAGTGTACTAATGACAGTGACATGTTTATGTGCTCAGTGCCTGCAGGTGTCACAGTGTACTAATGACAGTGACATGTTTATGTGCTCAGTGCCTGCAGGTGTCACAGTGTACTAATGACAGTGACATGTTTATGTGCTCAGTCCCTGCTAGTGTCACAGTGTACTAATGACAGTGACATGTTTATGTGCTCATTCCCTGCTAGTGCTACAGTGTACTAATGACAGTGACATGTTTACGTGCTGTCAGTGTTTTCTCGTGTCACATGTAGCTGCACATACAGAACCTGCGATGGGTCATACAATACTATTATTACTGGGGAACAATACTGTCATTGTAATGTTTATTGGTACATTTATTGTATTAAGCAGCTGATGTATTTATTTTGTTAATTACAGTTGAGAACCTGTCACACTGTGAGTTTTCTCTGCTGAGGGACTTTGTTATACGGTGAGTTGGTCTCTTCCCTGTGTTCGTCTCATTTTCCTGTTACCCCAGTCTCTCTGCTTCTCTATGTATTGGCACCATCTTGTGTATACAGTGTGCCATGGTATGCCCATCCCCCCATGTCACTTTGTCCTGTCCCACAGAGATGATGTTATGTATCTGATCTGTCACTTCAAGAAGAAAGAGATCTCTCGCCCTTGTGCGCTGCAGCAGAAAACCTTGTGTCAGTTGTGGCTTCTGACAGTCTCTGTCTGCAGTGTCACTTGTACGCACATAAAAATTATTTCTTTTGTTTGTGTCCTGTGTATTTTGTACGTAGCCCATGATGGTACATGACTTTATATCCCTCCTTGTGTTACTGCTGCTTACAGGGAGTAACACTTAATACAGCGAGAAACAACCTATTCCCTGTTTGTTCCATATACAATGACGTTTAGTCATTAAGATGACTGCTTAATATTGAGATAACTCTTCTTTATATGCACAGTAGATATCAGTAATTAAGCACTGCATTACTAAAACGTCTGCACACATGGGGCGCGATCCAATATACATCGTAGTTTGCGGCGCAAGCGAGGGAACCCCCGCCGCCCGTAGTTTCAGCTCGCAACTCGAGCTATCCAATATACCCCGCCGGCAGTTGCTAAAGTGCCGTAAGTCGGATAAACTAGCGATGTCCAGAAATCTGCGTAAGTACAAATTTCTGGAGTCGCCAGTGACTTACAGCACTTTAGAAACTGCCGGCGCCTACAAAACCTGACTAAGTTATTAAATCTCCCATACTGTCTAACATGCCTCCAAAACATAGCCCGACACGTCTAACCCTCTATCCGCTATCCCCCCTCACTCTCCTAATAATAAAAAATGTTTTAACCCCTAAACCGCCGCTCCCGGACCCCGCCACACCTAATAAAGTTATTAACCCCTAAACCGCCGCTCCCAGACCCCGCCGCCACCTACATTAACTACCCTCTAATGTGAGCCCCTTAAACCGCCGCCACCTACATTACCTTCCCCCTAATGTGAGCTCCTACCCCGACGCCAGCTAAATTAAAATTATTAACCCCTAATCTAATTCCCCTACCCCGCCGCCAGCTATATTAAAATTATTAGCCCCTAATTTAATCCCCCTACACTGCAGCCAGCTATATTAAATTATTAACCCCTAATTTAATCCCCCTACACTGCCGCCAGCTATATTAAATACATTAACCTCTAATCTAATCCCCCTAAAGTAATCAGCTCTATTACCAGCCCTTAAAAGGGCCTTTTGCGTGGCATTGCCCGAAAGTAACAGCTCTTTTACCAGCCCTTAAAATGGATTTTTGCAGGGCATTGTCACAAAGTAATCAGCTCTTTTGCCTCTAATCTAAATCCCCCTACATCGCCGCCACCTATAATAAATGTATTACCCCCTAATCTAATGTGAGCCCCTTACACCGCCACCACCTACATTACCTTCCCCCTAATGTGAGCTCCTACCCCGCCGCCAGCTATATTAAAATTATTAACCCCTAATCTAATCCCCCTACCCCGCCTCCAGCTATATTAAAATTATTAGCCCCTAATTTAATCCCCCTACACTGCCGCCAGCTATATTAAATACATTAACCTCTAATCTAATCTCCCTAAAGTAATCGGCTCTATTACCAGCCCTTAAAAGGGCCTTTTGCGTGGCATTGCCCGAAAGTAACAGCTCTATTGCCAGCCCTTAAAAGGGCTTTTTGCGGGGCATTGCCCCAAAGTAATCAGCTCTTTTACCAGCCCTTAAAATGGATTTTTGTGGGGCATTGTCACAAAGTAATCATCTCTTTTGCCTCTAATCTAAATCCCCCTACACCGCCGCCACCTATAATAAATGTATTACCCCCTAATCTAATCCCCCTACACCCCCGCCATCTACATTAACTATATTAACCCTAATTATATTAGGGTTAATATAGTTATTATATTATATATATTAACTATATTAACCCTAATTATATTATGGTTAATATAGTTAATATAGTTATTATATTATATATATTAACTATATTAACCCTAATTATATTAGGGTTCATATAGTTAATATAGTTATTATATTATATATATATTAAGTATAATAACCTTATCTAACTCTAACACCCCTAACTAAATTCTTATTAAAATAAATCTAATTAATATTAATATTATTAATTAAAATATTCCTATTTAAATCTAAATACTTACCTATAAAATAAACCCTAAGATAGCTACAATATAATTAATAATTACATTGTAGCTATTTTAGGGTTTATATTTATTTTACAGGTAACTTGGTATTTATTTTAACTAGGTACAATAGCTATTAAATAGTTAATAACTATTTAATAGCTACCTTGTTAAAATAATTACCAATTTACCTGTAAAATAAATCCTAACCTAAGTTACAAATACACTTACACTATCAATAAATTAAATAAACTACAAATATCTAAACTAAAATATAATTAAATACACTAAACTAAATTACAAAAAAAACCAAACACTAAATTACAAAAAATAAAAAAAGATTACAAGAATTTTAAGCTAATTACACCTATTCTAAGCCCCCTAATAAAATAACAAAGCCCCCCAAAATAAAAAAATTTACCTACCCTAATCTATATTACAAAAGTTAACAGCTCTATTACCAGCCCTTAAAAGGGCTTTTTGCAGGGCATGCCATAAAGTAATCAGCTCTTTTGCCTGTAAACCCCCCCCCCCACAATACCACCCCCCAACATTACAACCCACCACCCACATACCCCTACTCTAAACCCACCCAAACTCCCCTTAAAAAAACCTAGCACTAAGCCCCAGAAGATCTCCCTACCTTGAGTCGTCTTCACCCAACCGGGCCGAACTCTTCATCCAATCCGGGCGATGGCTTCATCCAAGCGGCAAAGAAGAAGTCTTCCATCCGGGCGATGTCTTCATCCAAGCGGCAAAGAAGAAGTCTTCCATCCCGGCGATGTCTTCATCCAAGTGGCAAAGAAGAGGTCCTCCATCGGGGCGAAGTTTTCCTCCAAGCGGCATCTTCAATCTTCTTTCTTCCGACCTCCGACGCGGAACATCCAGCTGGCCCGACGACTGAACGATGAATGAAGTTTCCTTTAAATTACGTCAGCCAAGATGGCATCCCTCGAATTCCGATTGGCTGATAGGATTCTATCAGCCAATCGGAATTAAGGTAAGAAAATGACGTCATTTAAAGGAAACTTCATTCGTCGTTCAGTCGTCGGGCCAGCTGGATGTTCCGTGTCGGAGGTCTGAAGAAAGAAGATTGAAGATGCCGCTTGGAGGAAAACTTTGCCCCGATGGAGGACCTCTTCTTTGCCGCTTGGATGAAGACATCGCCGGGATGGAAAACTTCTTCTTTGCCGCTTGGATAAAGACATCGCCCGGATGGAAGACTTCTTCTTTGCCGCTTGGATGAAGACATCGCCCGGATTGGATGAAGAGTTCGGCCCGGCTGGGTGAAGACGACTCAAGGTAGGGAGATCTTCTGGGGCTTAGTGTTAGGTTTTTTTAAGGGGGGTTTGGGTGGGTTTAGAGTAGGGGTATGTGGGTGGTGGGTTGTAATGTTGGGGGGTGGTATTTTGTTTGTTTTTTACAGTCAAAAGAGCTGATTACTTTGGGGCATGCCCCGCAAAAAGCCCTTTTAAGGGCTGGTAATAGAGCTGTTAACTTTTGTAATTTAGATTAGGGTAGGGAATTTTTTTTATTTTGGGGGCTTTGTTATTTTATTAGGGGGGCTTAGAATAGGTGTAATTAGCTTAAAAATCTTGTAATCTTTTTTTATTTCTTCTGTTATGTGTGATCAGTCCACGGGTCATCATTACTTCTGGGATATAACTCCTCCCCAACAGGAAATGCAAGAGGATTCACCCAGCAGAGCTGCATATAGCTCCTCCCCTCTACGTCAGTCCCAGTCATTCTCTTGCACCCAACGACTAGATAGGATGTGTGAGAGGACTATGGTGATTATACTTAGTTTTTATGACTTCAATCAAAAGTTTGTTATTTTACAATAGCACCGGAGCGTGTTATTACTTCTCTGGCAGAGTTTGAGGAAGAATCTACCAGAGTTTTTTACTATGATTTTAACCGGAGTAGTTAAGATCATATTGCTGTTCTCGGCCATCTGAGGGAGGTAAAAGCTTCAGATCAGGGGACAGCGGGCAGATGAATCTGCATTGAGGTATGTAGCAGTTTTTATTTTCTGAATGGAATTGATGAGAAAATCCTGCCATACCGTTATAATGACATGTATGTATACACTTCAGTATTCTGGGGATGGTATTTCACCGGAACTACTCTGTTAAAAGTCACTAATCCTTTTAATAAGTATTTATCATGTTAAACGTTTTTGCTGGAATGTAGAATCGTTTACATTTCTGAGGTACTGAGTGAATAAATATTTGGGCATTATTTTCCACTTGGCAGTTGTTTGGTTTTAATTGTGACAGTTTCGTTTCTCTTCACTGCTGTGTGTGAGGGGGAGGGGCCGTTTTTGGCGCTCTTTGCTACGCATCAAAAAATTCCAGTCAGTTACTCTTATATTTCCTGCATGATCCGGTTCATCTCTGACAGATCTCAGGGGTCTTCAAACTTCTTTGGAGGGAGGTAGATTCTCTCAGCAGAGCTGTGAGAATTTTATATTGACTGTGAATAAAAACGTTGCTCTGTAATTTTTATGTCAAATTTAATTATTGTTATTTTACTAATGGGAACAAACCTTTGCTAAAAGTTGTGTTGTTTTAAAGTTTGATGCTATAACTGTTTTTCAGTTAATTATTTCAACTGTCATTTAATCGTTTAGTACCTCTTTGAGGCACAGTACGTTTTTGCTAAAAAAGATTATAACCAAGTTGCAAGTTTATTGCTAGTGTGTTAAACATGTCTGACTCAGAGGAAGATATCTGTGTCATTTGTTCCAATGCCAAGGTGGAGCCCAATAGAAATTTATGTACTAACTGTATTGATGCTACTTTAAATAAAAGTCAATCTGTACAATTTGAACAAATTTCACCAAACAGCGAGGGGAGAGTTATGCCGACTAACTCGCCTCACGCGGCAGTACCTGCATCTCCCGCCCGGGAGGTGCGTGATATTATGGCGCCTAGTACATCTGGGCGGCCATTACAGATAACATTACAAGATATGGCTACTGTTATGACTGAAGTTTTGTCTAAATTACCAGAACTAAGAGGCAAGCGTGATCACTCTGGGGTGAGAACAGAGTGCGCTGACAATACTAGGGCCATGTCTGATACTGCGTCACAGCTTGCAGAGCATGAGGACGGAGAGCTTCATTCTGTGGGTGACGGTTCTGATCCAAACAGATTGGATTCAGATATTTCAAATTTTAAATTTAAATTGGAGAACCTCCGTGTATTACTAGGGGAGGTCTTAGCAGCTCTCAATGATTGTAACACCGTTGCAATACCAGAGAAACTGTGTAGGTTGGATAAATACTTTGCGGTACCGGCGAGTACTGACGTTTTTCCTATACCTAAGAGACTAACTGAAATTGTTACTAAGGAGTGGGATAGACCCGGTGTGCCGTTCTCACCCCCTCCAATATTTAGAAAGATGTTTCCAATAGACGCCACCACTCGGGACTTATGGCAAACGGTCCCTAAGGTGGAGGGAGCAGTTTCTACTTTAGCTAAGCGTACCACTATCCCGGTGGAGGATAGCTGTGCTTTTTCAGATCCAATGGATAAAAAATTAGAGGGTTACCTTAAGAAAATGTTTGTTCAACAAGGTTTTATATTGCAACCCCTTGCATGTATCGCGCCGATTACGGCTGCGGCAGCATTTTGGATTGAGTCTCTGGAAGAGAACCTTAGTTCATCTACGCTAGACGACATTACGGACAGGCTTAGAGTCCTTAAACTAGCTAATTCATTCATTTCGGAGGCCGTAGTACATTTAACCAAACTTACGGCTAAGAACTCAGGATTCGCCATACAGGCACGTAGGGCGCTGTGGCTAAAATCCTGGTCAGCTGATGTTACTTCTAAGTCCAAATTACTTAATATACCTTTCAAGGGGCAGTCTTTATTTGGGCCCGGTTTGAAAGAAATTATCGCTGACATTACAGGAGGTAAGGGCCACGCCCTACCTCAAGACAAAGCCAAAGCTAAGGCTAGACAGTCTAATTTTCGTCCCTTTCGGAATTTCAAAACAGGAGCAGCATCAACCTCCACTGCACCAAAACAGGAGGGAGCTGTTGCTCGTTACAGGCAAGGCTGGAAGCCTAACCAGTCCTGGAACAAGAGCAAGCAGGCCAGGAAACCTGCTGCTGCCCCAAAGACAGCATGAACCGAGAGCCCCCGATCCGGGACCGGATCTAGTGGGGGGCAGACTTTCTCTCTTCGCCCAGGCCTGGGCAAGAGATGTTCAGGATTCCTGGGCGCTAGAGATCATATCTCAGGGATACCTTCTAGACTTCAAATTATCTCCCCCAAGAGGGAGATTTCATCTGTCAAGGTTGTCAACAAACCAGATAAAGAAAGAAGCGTTTCTACGCTGTGTACAAGATCTGTTATTAATGGGAGTGATCCATCCGGTTCCGCGGTCGGAACAAGGACAAGGGTTCTACTCAAACCTGTTTGTGGTTCCCAAAAAAGAGGGAACTTTCAGGCCAATCTTAGATTTAAAGATTCTAAACAAATTCCTAAGAGTTCCATCGTTCAAAATGGAAACTATTCGGACAATCTTACCCATGATCCAAAAGGGTCAGTACATGACCACAGTGGATTTAAAAGATGCTTACCTTCACATACCGATTCACAAAGATCATCACCGGTATCTAAGGTTTGCCTTCTTAGACAGGCACTACCAGTTTGTAGCTCTTCCATTCGGATTGGCTACGGCTCCAAGAATCTTCACAAAGGTTCTGGGTGCCCTTCTGGCGGTACTAAGACCGCGAGGGATTTCGGTAGCTCCGTACCTAGACGACATTCTAATACAAGCTTCAAGCTTTCAAACTGCCAAGTCTCATACAGAGTTAGTTCTGGCATTTCTAAGGTCGCATGGATGGAAAGTGAACGAAAAGAAGAGTTCTCTTTTTCCTCTCACAAGAGTTCCATTCTTGGGGACTCTTATAGATTCTGTAGAAATGAAGATTTACCTGACAGAAGACAGGTTAACAAAGCTTCAAAATGCATGCCGTGTCCTTCATTCCATTCAACACCCGTCAGTAGCTCAATGCATGGAGGTGATCGGCTTAATGGTAGCGGCAATGGACATAGTACCTTTTGCACGCCTACACCTCAGACCGCTGCAATTGTGCATGCTAAGTCAGTGGAATGGGGATTACTCAGATTTGTCCCCTACTCTGAATCTGAATCAAGAGACCAGAAATTCTCTTCTATGGTGGCTTTATCGGCCACACCTGTCCAGGGGGATGCCATTCAGCAGGCCAGACTGGACAATTGTAACAACAGACGCCAGCCTACTAGGTTGGGGCGCTGTCTGGAATTCTCTGAAGGCTCAGGGACTATGGAATCAGGAGGAGAGTCTCCTTCCAATAAACATTCTGGAATTGAGAGCAGTTCTCAATGCCCTTCTGGCTTGGCCCCAATTAACAACTCGGGGGTTCATCAGGTTTCAGTCGGACAACATCACGACTGTAGCTTACATCAACCATCAGGGAGGGACAAGAAGCTCCCTAGCAATGATGGAAGTATCAAAGATAATTCGCTGGGCAGAGTCTCACTCTTGCCACCTGTCAGCAATCCACATCCCGGGAGTGGAGAACTGGGAGGCGGATTTCTTGAGTCGCCAGACTTTTCATCCGGGGGAGTGGGAACTTCATCCGGAGGTCTTTGCCCAAATACTTCGACGTTGGGGCAAACCAGAGATAGATCTCATGGCGTCTCGCCAGAACGCCAAACTTCCTCACTACGGGTCCAGATCCAGGGATCCGGGAGCGGTTCTGATAGATGCTTTGACAGCACCTTGGAACTTCGGGATGGCTTATGTGTTTCCGCCCTTCCCGCTGCTTCCTCGATTGATTGCCAAAATCAAACAGGAGAGAGCATCAGTGATTCTAATAGCGCCTGCATGGCCACGCAGGACTTGGTTTACAGATCTAGTGGACATGTCATCCTGTCCGCCTTGGTCTCTACCTCTAAGACAGGACCTTCTGATACAGGGTCCATTCAAACATCAAAATCTAACTTCTCTGAAGCTGACTGCTTGGAAATTGAACGCTTGATTTTATCAAAACGTGGTTTTTCTGAGTCGGTTATTGATACCCTGATACAGGCTAGGAAGCCTGTTACCAGAAGGATTTACCATAAAATATGGCGTAAATACCTATACTGGTGCGAATCCAAAGGTTACTCCTGGAGTAAGGTTAGGATCGCTAGGATATTGTCCTTTCTACAAGAAGGTTTAGAAAAGGGTGTTACGGTTACCCTTAGTCTCGCTGAGAGATGGACCGCTTAGTAGCCTGGATTCCTATTGCTGAAGAGGGGAGAAACTGCTTTCCACAGTATTCTATATGAGTCTCGCAAATGTAGAATAATCCCCCTTAGCTGTAGTACAGCTAGGATACCCTTCTGCCCACAAAAATGAGTCAACGCTGCGATTGAGGGACAACCAAGAACTGAGGACTGGGATGCCCAGCCTGCTTTTTATTTAGGTTACATGCACACAGGGCACTCCCAGGGGGGGAAGCATAAAATCCCCCATCACACATTTAGACAAAGCCCTTGGACAGGCCACCGCAGATAACAAGTACACACAAGAAAACAATTGAGTCCTTCTTATCACCTAGCAGTGAATGCTTATCACAAACTTAATTACAGTACACAATATGCTAGGAAACCTGCCTCAGAAAATAGTTTTCTCAAAACTGAACAGAGTTAACCCTTTATGAAATGATACTTGTTACAGTTTTCTTGGAGCCCTTCTTAGGCGCTGGCTTGGCTGGTTCAGGCATTGCTGCTGGGAAATAAGTTTCTTCACAACAAAATAACTAATGCTTCTGTAACAGTGCTCCCTTTCTGTGGAACACTCTGGCAGACACGGTCTGACCCCTTTTCGGGGCAGACTAAGGCTGTCCAGACCGCTGGTTATGCGGGGCTGAGGTCGGTTTGTCTGGACAACCCGTCGGCGTTGCCATTCTGTTTCCCAGGTCTGTAAGTAATGGTGAAATTGAAGGGTTGCAACGATAAACTCCAACGTAATAGCCTGCCATTATCTCCAGAGACCCGGTTCAGCCACACCAACGGGTTATGGTCGGTGACCAGAGTGAACTCCTGCCCATATAAATAGGGAGTCAATTTCTTTAATGCCCACACCAAAGCCAAACACTCCTTTTCGACCGCTGCATAGCTGACTTCGCGGGGCAGGAGCTTCCGGCTGATGTAGGCAACTGGATGCTCCCCTCCATCTTCGCCTACTTGGCTGAGGACGGCTCCCAGCCCGAACATGGAAGCATCTGTATGGACGATAAAACGTTTGTTAAGGGCTGGAGCCGCCAAGACAGGAGCGTTAATTAGAGCATTTTTGAGAGCCTGGAAAGCCGTTTCACAGTGGGGAGACCACAGGACCTGTCGAGGTAAGTTCTTCTTGGTCAAGTCAGTCAGGGGTTTGGCAAGTGTGCTGTAGTCTGGTACGAACCGTCTATAGTACCCTGCCGTGCCCAGGAAGGCTAGGACCTGAGTCTTAGTGATGGGGGTGGGCCAATTTGCGACAGCTTCTATCTTGGCCGGCTCTGGTCGCTGCTTTCCACACCCCACCCGGTGACCCAGGTACTGTACCTCGGCCATCCCAAAGTGGCATTTTTCTGGCTTCAGAGTCAGGCCAGCAGCCCGGATCTGATCCAGAACCATTCCCACATGAGCTAAGTGGTCCTCCCAGGACTCACTGTGGATCGCTATGTCGTCCAGGTAGGCGCAAGCAAAACTCTGGAAGCCATCCAGGAGCCTATCCACCAAGCGCTGGAATGTAGCTGGGGCATTCTTCATCCCAAACGGCATTACCCTAAACTGATATAAGCCGAATGGGGTGACGAATGCCGACTTGGGGATAGCCTCCGGGGCCAGGGGAATCTGCCAGTAACCTTTGCAGAGGTCAATAGTGGTCAGGTAATTTCCCCTGGCTATACGATCGAGTAGCTCGTCTACCCTGGGCATAGGGTAAGCGTCCGTCACGGTCTTTTCATTGAGCCTCCGATAGTCTACGCAGAACCGGGTGGTCCCATCTTTCTTGGGCACCAAGACAACTGGGGAGGCCCAGGGACTATCGGAGGGCTCAATTACCCTGAGTTGGAGCATCTCATCGATCTCCTTCTTCATTCCTATCCTAACTGCTTCGGGGATTCGGTACGGAGCCTGGCGCAAGGGAGCTTGTCCCGGAGTATCTACCTGGTGGGTGGTTAAAGTAGTGTACCCTGGCTTCGGGGAGAAGGTGAGGTGTTTGGACTGTAGGAGTTGGTTGAGCTGCTCCCTTTCAGTGGGGCTAAGTCGGTCTCCTATCTGAACCTGAGCCACTATACCTGTGGGGAGACTCTTTTCTAATAGGTCTGGAATGGGTAGACTGTCGGGGCCTTCCTGAGGGGAACAACATACGGCCGTCACGTTCTCTGGTCGCTCAAAATATTCCTTGAGCATGTTTACATGGAATGTCTTTCTAAGATTGTTGTCGTGGCAGCTAGCTATCACATAAGTGGTGTCTCCCCTTTTCTCTACGATCTGGTAGGGGCCCTGCCAGGACGCCTGCAATTTGTCTGTCTTCACCGGCTTAAGTACTAACACCTTTTGTCCTATGGTAAAGATTCTCTTTCGGGCCCCCCGATCGTACCATACTTTCTGTCTTCTCTGGGCCGACTGGAGATTAGCCCGCACGGATTTGGCTAATTGCTCCATTCGGTCCCTGAGTTCCAGCACGTATGGCACAATGGGGACACCGTCAGTCTCCATCTCTCCCTCCCAGTGCTCCCGGATCAGGTTTAGGGGTCCCCGTACCTTTCTTCCGTAGAGCAACTCGAAGGGAGAGAACCCTGTCGTTTCCTGGGGCACCTCCCGATAAGCAAAAAGGAGGTGCGGCAGGAAGCGTTCCCAGTCTCGGTATTCCTGAGTGAACGTCTTGAGCATTTGCTTGAGGGTCCCATTGAACCTCTCACACAGCCCGTTCGTCTGGGGGTGGTATGGGGAGCTCAGGAGGGACTTAATTTTGCAAACCTGCCAGAGTTGTTGGGTCAATTCAGCCGTAAATTGGGTGCCTCGGTCGGATAGGATTTCTTTTGGAAATCCTACCCGGGAGAACACCTGTACTAGTGCATTCGCTACCGTATCCGCTTGTATGTTGGATAGGGCGACAGCCTCTGGGTACCTGGTAGCGTAGTCCACTACGGTAAGAATGTAGCGCTTACCGGAGGGACTAGGGGTAGCCAGTGGTCCCACTAGGTCAATAGCAACCCGGCTGAAGGGTTCCTCTACAATGGGCATATTTACTAGATGGGCTTTAGGGTGATCGCCTCGCCTTCCTACTCGTTGACACACATCGCAGGTGTTACAGTAAGTTCTAACGTCAGCGTGTACCCCTGGCCAAAAGAACGTGTGAGTAATGCGGTGTAGGGTACGGGTTACAGCTAGGTGGCCTGCTAAGGGGATGTCGTGGCCTATCTTGAGGATTTCTTGACGGTATTTGTGGGGCACTACCAGCTGTCGCCTACGCTGTCCCCTTTTCTCTGTCCAGCGGTATAGTTTCCCTTTTTCCCATAAGAATGTTTCATTATCTGCCCCGCCCCCTCCGGTCTCTGCTCGTTCCCGGTACTTTTGTAAGGTCGGGTCAGTCTTAGACTCTGTCTCGAAAGCATCTGGGGTGTCCCAGGGTATGGGGCCTAACATGTCAGGCAAGGTCGGGGTAGGTCTTACCTGTGTCTCCCGCACTGGTGAGAGTTCTCGCTCCGTCCGGGCTTGGGCCCGTGTAGTCACTGGGTCCGCCTCGTTGTTGCATACTGGAGCATAGGCAGAAGTCATGGGGCCCAAATCATTGCCCAGTAGTACTTCGGCAGGTAAATTATCCATTATGCCCACGTTCACAGCCCCCTTTCCCGCTCCCCAATCAAGATGCACTTTAGCTGTTGGAATTTTGTACACATCCCCCCCCGCCACTCTAACGGCCACAGTCTGTCCAGATCGCTTGTGCTCCGGCACCAAATGACTCTGTACCAGCGTGATAGTAGCCCCTGTGTCTCTCAATCCCTCGGTAGATCGCCCCTCGAGCCATACCTTCTGCCGATGGTGCTGGCGGTTATCTGAGGCAGCATATACAGGGTCCGCCTCGTGAAGCGGCCCCAAATATTCCTCCATCGGGGCCTCTTGGTTAACACAGAGGGTCCGGGCCGGACGATATGCCCCAGAGGGGTAATTGTAATTCCTGGGTGTCTGGTGCGTATTAAGGGGGCAGCTAGCCATGAAATGCCCTGGTTGCTTGCATCGGTGGCAAGTCGGTCTGGGACGCTCAGAGCTGTTATTGGGTGGTCCTGAGTGTCGGGCGGGCCCTGCGGGCACCGGGGCTCGGAATTCAGCACGAGGGGGTGCACGGTAAACCTCTCTGGGTTCGTGAAGACGGGAGTCATAATGTTCATCGGCCAATTTGGCTGCTTCTTCTAAGGTAGAAGGTCGCCTGTCTCGCAGCCATTCCTTCCCTTGCTGTTCCATGCCATTATAAAAATGTTCTAAGAGAAACAATTGTAAAATTTCCTCACCAGTCACCGCTTTACTTCCGCTCATCCAGTGATTTGCTGCTCTCCGCATTCGGTGCGCCCATTCCATATGGGTATCGTTAGGCTTCTTTTTCGTGCCCCGAAACTGTCGGCGATACGCGTCCGGAGTTACTGCGTACCGTCGCAACAGTGTCTCCTTAACTAGCTCATACTGTGTCACTTCCTCAGCACCCAGAGTACGAAAGGCTTCCAGGGCTCGCCCGGATAGTTTCCCAGACAATATCGTGGGCCACTCCCTGTTGGGAATCTGGTGCAGGGCACATTGCCTTTCGAAGTCCGCCAAATATTCATCAATCCCTGTCTCGCTCTCTAGGAAGGGTCGAAATGCTGCATAGGGTATCTTGGGCCTCCCAGCATTTTCGACAGGGATGATTACCTGCGGGGCTTCAGCATTGCGGTGTGCGTTCGCTAGGTTGAGTTCGTGGGCTCGAGTCTCTCGTATATCCTTGTCCGCTTCCGCCATCAACTGCTGTACCAATTCCATGGAGGGGTTCGGCCCGTACAGTGAGAGCCTCTCCCGAACAATCCTGGTTTTTTCGTCACTAATCGTGGTCGGTGTTTCCGCCATTGTGAAGCTCTGATCCAGTTCGGTCAATTCTGCGATCAGCTCTCTCCTCGGCCGGTTGCTGGCGTACCCCCCTCTGCTTTCAAGTAAATCCTTTAGGGTTGTACGCTTCAATTTTTCGTAAGCGCTCTCCATCCGTTCTGTACCTCTCCTAGGAAATCCAGGAAAAATCCCACCGCTGCCGCCAAATGTTACGGTTACCCTTAGTCTCGCTGAGAGATGGACCGCTTAGTAGCCTGGATTCCTATTGCTGAAGAGGGGAGAAACTGCTTTCCACAGTATTCTATATGAGTCTCGCAAATGTAGAATAATCCCCCTTAGCTGTAGTACAGCTAGGATACCCTTCTGCCCACAAAAATGAGTCAACGCTGCGATTGAGGGACAACCAAGAACTGAGGACTGGGATGCCCAGCCTGCTTTTTATTTAGGTTACATGCACACAGGGCACTCCCAGGGGGGGAAGCATAAAATCCCCCATCACACATTTAGACAAAGCCCTTGGACAGGCCACCGCAGATAACAAGTACACACAAGAAAACAATTGAGTCCTTCTTATCACCTAGCAGTGAATGCTTATCACAAACTTAATTACAGTACACAATATGCTAGGAAACCTGCCTCAGAAAATAGTTTTCTCAAAACTGAACAGAGTTAACCCTTTATGAAATGATACTTGTTACAGTTTTCTTGGAGCCCTTCTTAGGCGCTGGCTTGGCTGGTTCAGGCATTGCTGCTGGGAAATAAGTTTCTTCACAACAAAATAACTAATGCTTCTGTAACAAAGGGTTTATCAGCTAGTTCATTAAAGGGACAGATTTCAGCTCTGTCCATCTTGTTACACAGGCGTCTGTCAGAAAATCCAGACGTCCAGGCCTTTTGTCAGGCTTTAGCTAGGATCAAGCCTGTGTTTAAAGCTGTTGCTCCGCCATGGAGTTTAAACTTAGTTCTTAACATTTTACAGGGTGTTCCGTTTGAACCCCTTCATTCCATTGATATAAAATTGTTATCTTGGAAAGTTCTGTTTTTAATGGCTATTTCCTCGGCTCGAAGAGTCTCTGAGTTATCAGCCTTACATTGTGATTCTCCTTATCTGATTTTTCACTCAGACAAGGTAGTTCTGCGTACTAAACCTGGGTTCTTACCTAAGGTAGTCACTAACAGGAATATCAATCAAGAGATTGTTGTTCCATCCTTGTGTCCAAATCCTTCTTCAAAGAAGGAACGTCTTCTACACAATCTGGATGTAGTTCGTGCCCTCAAGTTCTACTTGCAGGCAACTAAAGATTTTCGCCAAACTTCTTCCCTGTTTGTCGTTTATTCTGGACAGAGGAGAGGTCAAAAAGCTTCTGCTACCTCTCTCTCTTTTTGGCTTCGTAGCATAATACGTTTAGCCTATGAGACTGCTGGACAGCAGCCTCCTGAAAGAATTACAGCTCACTCCACTAGAGCTGTGGCTTCCACTTGGGCCTTTAAGAATGAGGCCTCTGTTGAACAGATTTGCAAGGCTGCAACTTGGTCTTCGCTTCATACTTTTTCCAAATTTTACAAATTTGACACTTTTGCTTCTTCGGAGGCTATTTTTGGGAGAAAGGTTCTTCAGGCAGTGGTTCCTTCTGTATAATGAGCCTGCCTATCCCTCCCGTCATCCGTGTACTTTTGCTTTGGTATTGGTATCCCAGAAGTAATGATGACCCGTGGACTGATCACACATAACAGAAGAAAACATAATTTATGCTTACCTGATAAATTCCTTTCTTCTGTTGTGTGATCAGTCCACGGCCCGCCCTGTTTTAAGGCAGGTAAATATCTTTTAAATTATACTCCAGTCACCACTTCACCCTTGGTTACTCCTTTCTCGTTGATTCTTGGTCGAATGACTGGGACTGACGTAGAGGGGAGGAGCTATATGCAGCTCTGCTGGGTGAATCCTCTTGCATTTCCTGTTGGGGAGGAGTTATATCCCAGAAGTAATGATGACCCGTGGACTGATCACACAACAGAAGAAAGGAATTTATCAGGTAAGCATAAATTATGTTTTTTTGTAATTTAGTGTTTTGTTTTGTTTTTGTAATTTAGTTTAGTGTATTTAATTGTATTTTAGTTTAGATATTTGTAGTTTATTTAATTTATTGATAGTGTAAGTATATTTGTAACTTAGGTTAGGATTTATTTTACAGGTAAATTGGTAATTATTTTAACAAGGTAGCTATTAAATAGTTATTAACTATTTAATAGCTATTGTACCTAGTTAAAATAAATACCAAGTTATCTGTAAAATAAATATAAACCCTAAAATAGCTACAAGGTAATTATTAATTATATTGTAACTATCTTATGGTTTATTTTATAGGTATAGATAATTAGGGTTAATATAGTTAATATAGGTGGCGACCGTGGTGGCGGTGTAGGGGGATTAGATTAGGGGGTAATACATTTATTATAGGTGACGGCGGTGTAGGGGGATTTAGATTAGAGGCAAAAGAGCTGATTACTTTGTGACAATGCCCCGCAAAAAGCCCCTTTAAGGGCTGGTAAAAGAGCTGATTACTTTGGGGCAAAGCCCCACAAAAAGCCCTTTTAAGGGCTGGCAATAGAGCTGTCTACTTTGGGGTAATGCCACGCAAAAAGCCCTTTTCAGGGCTATTTGTAGGGTTAGACTTAGGTTTAGTGGTAGGGATATTTTAGTATTTTAGGGGTTAATTAATTTAATATAGGTGGCGGCGGTATAGGGTGATTAGATTAGGGGTTAATAATTTAATATAGGTGGCGTCGGTATAGGGGGATTATATTAGGGGTTAATAATTTAATATAGGTGGTGGCGGTGTAGGGGGCTCACATTAGGGGTTAATATAATTTAAATAGGTGGCGGCGGTGTAGGGGGCTCACATTAGGGGTTAATATCGTTTAAATAGTTGGCGGCGGTGTAGGGGGATCATATTAGGGGGTAACATAGTTAATGTAGCTGGCGGCGGGGTAGGGGGCTCACATTAGGGGGTAAAACATTTAATGTAGCTAGCGACGGTGTAGGGGGCTCAGATTAGGGGGTGATATAGATAATGTAGCTGGCGGCGGGGTCCGGGAGCGGCGGTTTAGGGGTTACACACTTTATTAGGGATTGCGGCGGGGGATCGCGGTTGACAGGTAGATAGACATTGCGCATGCGTTAGGTGTTAGGTTTTTATTTAGCAGTTCGCGGTTGACAGGTAGATAGACATTGCGCATGCGTTAGGTGTTTTATTTTGCAGATAGTTTAGGGAGTTATGGGGCTCCAATACACAGCGTAAGGCTTACTACGCTTGCAATTTGTGGCAAGGTGAAAATGGAGTAAGATTTCTCCATTTTTGCCACGTAAGTCCTTATGCTGTATATTGGATACCAAACTCTGCTGGTTTGGTATACCTATCTATGGGCCAAAAAACTACGGCCGAAGGCAGAAATATACGAGCGTAACTTCTAGGTTACGCCGTATATGTGATACCAAACCAGCGAAAAATTTGGCGTCGCCGGCTTTTGCAGGCGACGCTGCATATCGGATCGAGGCCATGATTAAAAGTGAGGCGCAAACGTTTTTGTGAAAGCGAAATCGTCTTTTCACGATCCGTTTTCATTGCACTTATATTACAAGTTGAGCAAAAAAATAAATATATATATATATATATATATATATATAGGTATAAATATATATTTGTTTAAAAAACTATTGGAATATATGTAGAAATATTTCATTATGTATAAATAGAACATATTCCGTTATGTTAAGAACATTGGAATATGAAATAATCATAATTTCATGTTGGGTTAGCACAATTGCAAAAATGCTATAGTGTTTGCGTGATAGTTGTTTTTTCCTCACCTTTTTTTCTCCATTGACTTCTATGGGGGAATACGAGCAAGCGCACGCAATATTTGATGTTCAGATTTTTGCACTAGTCATGTTACCGCTTCCGCAAAATACATTTTTTTAACTTGTAATATGAGCACAACCCGGCTAGCGCTAAAAGTCTAACTCTAGTGGAGTTTGCACGATAGCGAAAACTAAATAAACCGCACCATTTGTAATCTAGCCCTAAATGTTTATATATGCACAGTATATATCAGTAATTAAGCACAGCATTATAAAAGGTCTGCACACACAATGTTTATATATGCACAGTATATATCAGTAATTAAGCACAGCATTATAAAAGGTCTGCACACACAATGTTTATATATGCACAGTATATATCGGTAATTAAGTGCAGCATTACATAAGGTCTGCACACACAATAAATGTTTATATATGCACAGTATATATCAGTAATTAAGTGCTGCATTACAAAAGTACTGCACACACAATAAATGTTTATGTATGCACAGTATATATCAGTAATTAAGCACAGATTACATAAGGTCTGCACACAATAAATGTTTATATATGCACAGTATATATCAGTAATTAAGTGCTACATTACATAAGGTCTGCACACACAATAAATGTTTATATATGCACACTATATATCAGTAATTAAGTGCTGCACTACATAAGGTCTGCGCACACAATAAATGTTTATATATGCACAGTATATATCAGTAATTAAGTGCTGCATTACATAAGGTCTGCGCACACAATAAATGTTTATATATGCACAGTATATATCAGTAATTAAGTGCTGCATTACATAAGGTCTGCACACACAATAAATGTTTATATATGCACAGTATATATCAGTATTTAAGGGCTGAGTTACAAAAGGTCTGTACACACAATAAATGTTTATATATGCCCAGTATATATCAGTAATTAAGTGCTGCATTACATAAGGTCTGCACACACAATAAATGTTCATATATGCACAGTATATATCAGTAATTAAGTGCCGCATTACATAAGGTCTGCACACACAATAAATGTTTATATCTGCACAGTATATATCAGTAATTAAGTGCCGCATTACATAAGGTCTGCATACACAATAAATGTTTATATATGCACAGTATATATCAGTAATTAACTGCTGCATTACATAAGGTCTGCACACACAATAAATGTTTATATATGCACAGTATATATCAGTAATTAATGCTGCATTACATAAGGTCTGCGCACACAATAAATGTTTATATATGCACAGTATATATCAGTATTTAAGGGCTGCATTACAAAAGGTCTGTGCACACAATAAATGTTTATATATGCACAGTATATATCAGTAATTAAGTGCTGCATTACATAAGGTCTGCACACACAATAAATGTTTATATATGCGCAGTATATATCAGTAATTAAGTGCCGCATTACATAAGGTCTGCACACACAATAAATGTTTATATATGCACAGTATATATCAGTAATTAAGTGCTGCATTACATAAGGTCTGCATACACAATAAATGTTTATATATGCACAGTATATATCAGTAATTAAGTGTCGCATTACATAAGGTCTACACACACAATAAATGTTTATATATGCACAGTATATATCAGTAATTAAGTGCTGCATTACATAAGGTCTGCACACACAATAAATATTTATATATGCACAGTATATATCAGTAATTTAGTGCTGCATTACATAAGGTCTGCGCACACAATAAATGTTTATATATGCACAGTATATATCAGTAATTATGTGCCGCATTACATAAGGTCTGCACACACAATAAATGTTTATATATGCACAGTATATATCGGTAATTAGGCACAGCATTACATAAGGTCTGCACACACAATAAATGTTTATATATGCACAGTATATATCAGTAAATTAGTGCTGCATTACATAAGGTCTGCGCACACAATAAATGTTTATATATGCACAGTATATATCAGTAATTAAGTGCCGCATTACAAAAGGTCTGTGCAGACTATAAGGGCCAGATTACAAGTTGAACGCAAAATATCATTTCTGATGTTTTGTCAGGCAAGTAGGGGCAGTGATTCCCCTGAACTAAGTTATATGTCCCTTCTCACACAACCTATTACACTTCTTACTAATGTTGTGTCAGGCAAGTAGGGGCAGCGATTCCCCTGAACTAAGTTATATTTCCCTTCTCATACAACCTATTACATTTCTTACTGATGTTGTGTCAGGCAAGTAGGGGCAGCAATTCCCCTGAACTAAGTCATATGTCCCTTCTCACACAACCTATTACACTTCTTACTTATGTTGTGTCAGGCAAATAGGGGCAGCGATTCCCCTGAACTAAGTCATATGTCCCTTCTCACACAACCTATTACACGTCTTACTGATGTTGTGTCAGGCAAGTAGGGGCAGCGATTCCCCTGAACTAAGTTATATGTCCCTTCTCACACAACCTATTACACTTCTTACTGATGTTGTGTCAGGCAAGTAGGGGCAGCGATTCCCCTGAACTGAGTCATATGTCCCTTCTCTCACAACCTATTACACTGCTTACTAATTTTGTGTCAGGCAAGTAGGGGCAGCGATTCCCCTGAACTAAGTCATATGTCCCTTCTCACACAACCTATTACACTTCTTACTGATGTTGTGTCAGGCAAGTAGGGGCAGTGATTCCCCTGAACTAAGTCATATGTCCCTTCTCACACAACCTATTACACTTCTTACTGCTTACTGATGTTGTGTCAGGCAAGTAGGGGCAGCGATTCCCCTGAACTAAGTTATATGTCCCTTCTCACACAACCTATTACACTTCTTACTGATGTTGTGTCAGGCAAGTAGGGGCAGCGATTCCCCTGAACTAAGTCATTTGTCCCTTCTTACGCAACCTATTACACTTCTTACTGATGTTGTGTCAGGCAAGTAGGGGCAGCGATTTCCCTGAACTAAGTCATATGTCCCTTCTCACACAACCTATTACACTTCTTACTGATGTTGTGTCAGGCAAGTAGGGGCAGTGATTCCCCTGAACTAAGTCATATGTCCCTTCTCACACAACCTATTACACTTCTTACTGATGTTTTGTCAGGCAAGTAGGGGCAGTGATTCCCCTGAACTAAGTCATATGTCCCTTCTCACACAACCTTTTACATTTCTTTTTGATGTGTCAGGCAAGTAGGGGCAGTGATTGCCCTGAACTAAGTTGTTATGGTATAACCCGGATATCAAGGGTTAATACCAGATGAAAGATGCCCTGAATACGGGATCAGCAACACACAAACACAGTTAATTCCCCCCAAACATGAGACCAAGCTCCATCTTGAGAGTAAAACAGAAGAATGTGTTTTATTGAGGGCTATATGCCCAGTATTTATGCAGGTCTCCCACCTGGTTGACACTCCCTAGGAGACCAGATGGGGGGTTGGAAGAGTATTGTACATTAGATAGAGGGAAGATGCCCTTTTACAGGATACAATAGAATTGCATTACTTAACCAAATAAACAATTAAACACAAGAAAACAAGGGACACCTGGCAGTCTGATTAAACAATGTGAACGCTTATCACTTAAACTTAATTACAGTAAACAATAGCTGATGCCAGGAAACCTGTTTTCAGAAAATAGTTTCTCAAAGCTGAACAAAGTTAACCCTTCCAGTACTGACAGAGGGGTCTGTTACATGGCTCCCTCCTGGTGGGACACTCCGGCAGACCCGGCTTGACCCTTTGGCGGGTCAACTTGGGGATGACCGGACTAGGAGGTGGTAGGAATGTCAGTTTGAGAGAGAATTTCTGTCCGTATAAATAAGGGTTCAACTTCTTCAGTGCCCAGACCAGGGCTAAACATTCCTTCAAGTTTTTGTTTTCAGAGATGCTTCTTTCCAGTTGGAGACACATCTCATCGACTTCTTTACGAGTTTTTTGTACCTGCTCTTTATAGGTATCCACAATCCGTTCATACTGACATAGGTTGCCCTTCAGTTGCTGCACCTCACTATGAGCCAGCGTCAGCTTCTCCTCCAGTGTCGCTAAGTTTGTCTTTAAGGTTTCATGTTCCACTCTGAAGCTGGTGTTTTCTGCAGTCTGTCGGTGCAGCTTGTCTAGCAGAGATTCCCATTCTAAACGTGCTTTTTTCCTCTGCACTCCTCTTCTCTCCCACTAGCACTGTTACGTGATTATTTAACGTGACCATTTCATCCTCTACTTGACTCTTCTCCTTCATCACCGCATTGTAACGGACTTCCACGTTTCAATAGCGGATAGAGATTTACTGAGCTCAGCATCCTGGGGCTTAGCAGCAGGTGGGTCAGTCTCGGTGGCACGGATTTGAGCACGGGTAGTCACAGGGTTAACATCGGTGGGACCCATGGGAGCGTAGGCAGAAACAAGGGGGGCCAAGTCATTTCCAAGGAGAACATCAGCTGGCAAGTCCTTCATGACCCCCACATTCACATGTCTAGAGCCCACTCCCCAATCTAAATGTACCCGGGCAACAAGTAGGCGGAACACAGCGCCCCCTGTTACCCTCACAGCCACAGTGTCTCTGGTGTGCTGGTTCTCAGACACCAAGTTCTTTTGGAGCAAGGTCATGGTAGCACCAGTATCCCGTAGACCACTGACCTCCTTCCCATTCACTTTGACCAGTTGCCGGTGCTGTTGCCGGTTATCCCGGTGGGCAGCTTGCACGGGGTCTGCTTCATGTAGGATTCCCCAGCATTCTTCCTCCTCTACGCAGTGGGCAGCAGGCTGAGGGTTACGTGGGTTTCCTCCGGCGGGTCTCCTACAGGACTGTGCTTAGTTCGATGGGTTTAGTGGACACTCTGGTCTTTTGTGCCCTAGTTGCTTACATCCGAAGCACCGAATGGGCTGTGAGTAGTCCCGTGAGTTGAACCGGGCTGGCTGAGGATAGTTCATGGTTGGAGGTGGTGCTGTAGAGCAGTGCGCCGGGGGGTTGGTAACCAGTATCTGCTGGGGTGACTGTGGGTCTGTACTCCACCCTGGCATGGGTCTTAGTGGCAGCAGTGTCCAGTTTGCGGGCATCCGTATACTCATCTGCTAGGCGAGCAGCTTCATGCAGTGTGGAGGGTTTACGGTCCCGAACCCACTCTCTAACTCCTGCGGAAACTTGTCGAAGCAATGTTCCAACAGGAATAGCTGCAGCACCTCTTCCCCAGATACAGCTTGGCAACCCGCCATCCAGTGAGCTGCTGTGCAGTGCACCTTACATGCCCACTTAACGTAGGTGTTACAAACTGCTATTTGTAACTGGCCCTTTAAATGGAAAATTGCCCTGCTTCCCTGGATTTTGGAGAAGCCTATTTGCCAGCCTCCTTCCTCATGACTATGGCCCCTGGAAGATTGTGCACCTGAGAGCATATTAACTTTTATTGGGTGTGTATGGCCCTTTAAGAACCGTCTGGGGACATTATGTGACTTTGGTGAACAATGCCCCTTTAAGACTATGTCCCCAGACCTGTGAAATGACTTGTCCCTGGCTTTCTCCCACTTGGTTCAGTTTCATTGTGTGCCATTAAGAGTTAATTTTGTTCAATTCTAAATACAAGTTTGCTGGGATCAGCTCTAATTAGGTTTAGTGATAAACCTTACCATTGTCTAATCAGACTGCTAGTGATAAGGTGGACTGCATTGTTTTATTGTGTGTAACTTGTTATCTGCTGAAGTAATGTTGTGGCCTGTCAAAGGGAGTGTCTCTCTATCTAATATCAAATGTGTGATTGGGGATTTTATGCCTCCCCCTGAGAGTGTCCTGTTTGCATGTAACCTCAATAAAAACCAGGCTGTGTGTTCCAGCACTTCAGACCTATTTTGACCCTCTAACTTGCAGCTTTGACTCATGTTTGTAGGGGACAGCTATATCACTACAGGGATTGCTATGCTCTTCATACTCCCTTAGCTACAGGGATTGCTACAGAAGGAAGAGGTTCACCTACTGGAGCCTGGTCGTAGGTCCAGGGCGCAGAGCAGACGGCGAGATACCAGCCCAGCAGCGGTGGTTCGTAGAGTCTGCATTACGTATGGTGGCTACGCAGTAGTTATAGTGTCTACGGGGCTGATGATCCTTTGGGAGCGCTAGGAGCATCCTTTTCTACGGTCCAACTTCCAGCCAGCCTGGAGGCAACCGTAACATTTGGCGGCAGCGGTGGGATAGCGTCCTAGCGCAAGGAGCAGCACCACAACAGCACTGGTATTGTAGGAGAGTTATTGAGGGCAACGCTAGCCACTGCGCAGCGTCCCTACCTACAGCAGCATGGAGCTGACAAAACACTGGTCAGAACCCTGTGAAGAGCACCTCAACCTGATCCGTCGCTATGAGGGCGCTGATTTCGTTCCAGAGGTAAAGAGGCGGCTAGTCCGATATGGTCCAGACCCTGCGCAGGAGGTAGTCAGTCGAATCATCCGAAAATTGGCTACTGAGAACGAAGCGGCACGAGCCTTTGAGCGCCAACTGTGGAGTTTGGGGGTATGGACACCTGCTCTCCAGCGAGAAAATGAGTTACAGGGGGCAGAGACAGTTGCTCCTGTCCCCCAGCAGCAGAGTGAATTGCAGGGAATTGGGAGCCCAGACTCCATTCCCCAGCGGCAGGCTGAGTTACAGGGGGCAGAGACAGTTGGTCCTGTCCCCCAGCAGCAGAGTGAATTGCAGGGAATTGGGAGCCCAGACTCCATTCCCCAGCAGCAGGCTGAGTTACAGGGGGCAGAGACAGTTGGTCCTGTCCCCCAGCAGCAGAGGAATATGCAGGGAATTGGGAGCCCAGACTCCATTCCCCAGCGGCAGGCTGAGTTACAGGGGGCAGAGACAGTTGGTCCTGTCCCTCAGCAGCAGAGGAATATGCAGGGAATTGGGAGCCCAGACTCCATTCCCCAGCGGCTGGAAGTATGTATGGGAGAGGAGCTTGTAACCCCCTCTCCCCAGCGGCAGCTTAACGCACCAGGGGGAGACAGTAAGCCCCACAACCGTGCAGATGGGACTGTGGTCTCTGCACTTACAGCACAGGGGGCAGAGACAGTTGCTCCTGTCCCCCATCAGCAGAGTGAGATGCAGTGGATTGGGAGCCCAGTCTCCATTCTCCAGCTAACTCCTAACTTGGGCCCAGGGTTAACAGTGGAGATGTTAACCCCCACTGACCCCCACGTTCCCTTTGCCACCGGGCAGGACTATGCCCCAATGCCCCCAGCAGAAGAGCTGGCATTAGGACAGAGCGCTGCTGGCCTCTGCCCTACAGACCCCCTTGTTACAGGACTGGCCTGCAAACCCCTCACCCCAGCAGAAGCGCTGGCACCAGGGCAGAGTGCCGCTGGCCTCTGCCCCCCAAGTACCACCAGCTATTTGCCCAGCTGCGCCAGGAAGGCCGAGGATGCTACACTTTCATCCTACAACCTGGAACCTACAGGCCAGTACTACTTATTGTGGGGGGGCTACTTTGCTGCTAATGTTTATTTGTGGGTGGGTTACGAGACTAACTTAGGCACTGACCGACAGAAGGTCAGGTGCCTGGTTAGTCTCCCTCCAAAAGGGGAGATATGTTACAAACTGCTATTTGTAACTGGCCCTTTAAATGGAAAATTGCCCTGCTTCCCTGGATTTTGGAGAAGCCTATTTGCCAGCCTCCTTCCTCATGACTATGGCCCCTGGAAGATTGTGCCCCTGAGAGCATATTAACTTTTATTGGGTGTGTATGGCCCTTTAAGAACCGTCTGGGGACATATTGTGACTTTGGTGAACAATGTCCCTTTAAGACTATGTCCCCAGACCTGTGAAATGACTTGTCCCTGGCTTTCTCCCACTTGGTTCAGTTTCATTGTGTGCCATTAAGAGTTAATTTTGTTCAATTCTAAATACAAGTTTGCTGGGATCAGCTCTAATTAGGTTTAGTGATAAACCTTACCATTGTCTAATCAGACTGCTAGTGATAAGGTGGACTGCATTGTTTTATTGTGTGTAACTTGTTATCTGCTGAAGTAATGTTGTGGCCTGTCAAAGGGAGTGTCTCTCTATCTAATATCAAATGTGTGATTGGGGATTTTATGCCTCCCCCTGAGAGTGTCCTGTTTGCATGTAACCTCAATAAAAACCAGGCTGTGTGTTCCAGCACTTCAGACCTATTTTGACCCTCTAACTTGCAGCTTTGACTCGTGTTTGTAGGGGACAGCTATATCACTACAGGGATTGCTATGCTCTTCATACTCCCTTAGCTACAGGGATTGCTACAGAAGGAAGAGGTTCACCTACTGGAGTCTGGTCGTAGGTCCAGGGCGCAGAGCAGACGGCGAGATACCAGCCCAGCAGCGGTGGTTTGTAGAGTCTGCATTACGTATGGTGGCTACGCAGTAGTTATAGTGTCTACGGGGCTGATGATCCTTTGGGGAGCGCTAGGAGCATCCTTTTCTACGGTCCAACTTCCAGCCAGCCTGGAGGCAACCGTAACAGTAGGAATCTGCAGCTAGTTTAACAGTGTCTCTGAACCGCCTCCTGTATGCCTCAAGTGTAATTGCATACCTGGAGAGCAGCGCCTCTTTTACAGCATTATAATCCCCGACTTCCTCATCCGGAATGGCCCGAAAAGCCTCGCTGTCCCGGCCGGATAATTTTACGGATAATATCGTGACCCAGTCCTCTGCGGGTACCTTGTGTAGGGTACATTGCCTCTCAAAATCCGCAAGGTACCCATCAATCTCTTCTTCTGTTTCCAGGAAGTTTTTAAAAGCTGCAAAATGTACCTTTCTCTTTTCCACTGGGGTTGCTGTGACTTGGGCTGCTGCAGCGCCGCTTTGGCAAAGTAGTTTGGCCTCTATGGCTGCTATGACCCGGGCGATAATTTCGGCAGACGGGTTGGGGCCATAATGTGCCAGTCTTATTTTAACCGCCCGGTCAAAGCTTGCTTCTTCAGGGGTTCTGTCTGATATGCTGGGCTCATTGGTTCCTTCGGGCCCTGGTACTCCATCCATCTCGGTCAGTATTGTAATAATCTCCCTCTTCCTGAGGTTACTGGGTTGTCGGCCCCGTTGTTCTAGCAGGTCTTTAAGGGTAGCTCTTCTGGGCGATGAGGTTCATCCCGTCGCTTGCCACCAGTTGTTATGGTATAACCCGGATATCAAGGGTTAATACCTGATGAAAGATGCCCTGAATACGGGATCAGCAACACACAAACACAGTTAATTCCCCCCAAACATGAGACCAAGCTCCATCTTGAGTAAAACAGAATGTGTTTTATTGTTTTCTTGTGTTTAATTGTTTATTTGGTAAAGTAAGTCTCCCACCTGGTTGACACTCCCTAGGAGACCAGATCGGGGGGTTGGAGGAAGATAGTACATTAGATAGATGGAAGACGCCCTTTTACAGGATACAATAGAATTGCATTACTTTACCAAATAAACAATTAAACACAAGAAAACAAGGGAGTCCTTCTTGACACCTGGCAGTCTGATTAAACAATGTGAACGCTTATCACTTAAACTTAATTACAGTAAACAATAGCTGATGTCAGGAAACCTGTTTTTAGAAAATAGTTTCTCAAAGCTGAACAAAGTTAACCCTTCCAGTACTGACAGAGGGGTCTGTCACATAAGTCATATGTCCCTTCTCACACAACCTATTACACTTCTTACTGATGTTGTGTCAGGGAAGTAGGGGCAGCGATTCCCCTGAACTAAGTCATATGTCCCTTCTCACACAACCTATTACACTTCTTACTGATGTTGTGTCAGGCAAGTAGGGGCAGTGATTCCCCTGAACTAAGTCATATGTCCCATCTCACACAACCTATTACACTGCTCACTGATGTTGTGTCAGGCAAGTAGTGGCAGCGATTCCCCTGAACTAAGTCATATGTCCCTTCTCACACAACCTATTACACTTCTTACTGATGTTGTGTCAGGCAAGTAGGGGCAGTGATTCCCCTGAATTAAGTCATATGTCCCGTCTCACACAACCTATTACACTTCTTACTGATGTTGTGTCAGGCAAGTAGGGGCAGCGATTCCCCTGAATTAAGTCATATGTCCCTTCTCACATAACCTATTACACTGCTCACTGATGTTGTGTCAGGCAAGTAGGGGCAGCGATTCCCCTGAACTAAGTCATATGTCCCTTCTCACACAACCTATTACACTTCTTACTGATGTTGTGTCAGGCAAGTAGGGGCAGTGATTCCCCTGAACTAAGTTATATGTCCCTTCTCACACAGCCTATTACACTTCTTACTGATGTTGTGTCAGGCAAGTAGGGGCAGCGATTCCCCTGAACTAAGTCATTTGTCCCTTCTCACACAGCCTATTACACTTCTTACTGATGTTGTGTCAGGCAAGTAGGGGCAGCGATTCCCCTGAACTAAGTTATATGTCCCCTCTCACACAACCTATTACACTTCTTACTGCTGTTGTGTCAGGCAAGTAGGGGCAGTGATTCCCCTGAACTAAGTCATATGTCTGTTACGGTTGCCTCCAGGCTGGCTGGAAGTTGGACCGTAGAAAAGGATGCTCCTAGCGCTCACCAAAAGATCATCAGCACCATAGACACCATAACTACTGCGTAGCCACCATAAGTAATGCAGACTCTACGAACCACCGCTGCTGGGCTGGTATCTCGCCATCTGCTCTGTGCCCTGGACCTACGACCAGGCTCCAGTAGGTAAACCTCTTCCTTCTGTAGAGCGAAGCAGGGTCAGGAACAAGAGCTCTTACAAGAGCTCAGTAGCTAAGGGAGTATGAAGAGCATAGCAATCCCTGTAGTGATTATAGCTGTCCCCTACAAACATGAGTTAAGGCTGCAAGTTAGAGGGTCAGAAGAGGTCTGAGGTGCTGGAACACCCAGCCTGGTTTTTATTGAGGTTACATGCAAACAGGACACTCTCAGGGGGAGGCATATAATCACCAATCACACATTTGGTACATTTAGATAGAGAGACAATGCCCTTTGACAGGCCACAATAGAATTACATTACTTCAGCAGATAACAAGTTATACACAAGAAAACAATGCAGTCCATCTTATCAACTAGCAGTCTGCCTCTGGAGGTGATTAGACAATGGAAATGTTTATCACTAAACTTAATTAGAGCTGATGCCAGCAAACTTGTATTTAGAAAATAGCTTCTTGAAGCTGAACAAAGTTAACTCTTTCAGTTCTGACCGAAGGGTCTGTCACATAGCACTCAATGGTACACAATGAAAACTAATGACAAGTTATTTCACAGGTCTGGGGACATAGTCATGAGGAAGGAGGCTGGCAAATAGGCTTCTCCACAATCCAGGGAAGCAGGGCAATTTTCCATTTAAAGGGCCAGTTACAAATAGCAGTTTGTAACATATCTCCCCTTTTGGAGGGAGACTAACCAGGCACCTGACCTTCTGTCGGTCAGTGCCTAAGTTAGTCTCGCAACCCACCCACAAATAAACATTAGCAGCAAAGTAGCCCCCCCCACAATAAGTAGTACTGGCCTGTAGGTTCCAGGTTGTAGGATGAAAGTGTAGCATCCTCGGCCTTCCTGGCGCAGCTGGGCAAATAGCTGGTGGTACTTGGGGGGCAGAGGCCAGCGGCACTCTGCCCTGGTGCCAGCGCTTCTGCTGGGGTGAGGGGTTTGCAGGCCAGTCCTGTAACAAGGGGGTCTGTAGGGCAGAGGCCAGCAGCGCTCTGTCCTGATGCCAGCTCTTCTGCTGGGGGAATTGGGGCATGGTCCTGCCCGGTGGCAAAGGGAACTTGGGGGTCAGTGGGGGTTAACATCTCCACTGTTAACCCTGGGCCCAAGTTAGGAGTTAGCTGGGGAGGGGGAGATTGGCTTACCTCCTCCTCCTGATACTCCGGCAGCCGTTGGGAAGGGAGGTCGATGCTCTCCGCTCCCTGTGGAACATGCTGCGGCTGGGGAGAGAGACCGGTTGTCTCCTCTCCCTGGAAGGCACACTCCGGCTGGGGAGGGAGGGCGATGCTCTCCCCTCCCTGTAGCTGGGTCTGTCGCTGGGGATCTGGGCCGCCTGCCCAGCATCCCTGTAGGGCCGGTAGAGAGACTGCGGTCCCATCTCCACCTGCCTGCTGGGGGTCCTCCCAGGACTAGTCTATGAGGCCTGCTGCCTCAGGTATCTCTGGTTGGGGTTGGGGAAGGAGACCGGTTGTCCCTTCTCACACAACCTATTACACTTCTTACTGATGTTGTGTCAGGCAAGTAGGGGCAGCGATTCCCCTGAACTAAGTCATTTGTCCCTTCTCACACAACCTATTACACTTCTTACTGATGTTGTGTCAGGCAAGTAGGGGCAGTGATTCCCCTGAACTAAGTTATATGTCCCCTCTCACACAACCTATTACACTTCTTACTGATGTTGTGTCAGGCAAGTAGGGGCAGTGATTCCCCTGAACTAAGTCATATTTCCCTTCTCACACAACCTATTACACTTCTTACTGATGTTGTTTCAGGCAAGTAGGGTTAACGATTCCCCTGAACTAAGTCATTTGTCCCTTCTCACACAACCTATTACACTTCTTTTTGATGTTGTGTCAGGCAAGTAGGGGCAGCGATTCCCCTGAACTAAGTTATATGTCCTTTCTCACACAACCTATTACACCTCTTACTAATGTTGTGTCAGGTAAGTAGGGGCAGTGATTCCCCTGAACTAAGTTATATGTCCCTTCTCACACAACCTATTACATTTCTTACTGATGTTATGTCAGGCAAGTAGGGGCAGTGATTCCCCTGAACTAAGTCATATGTCCCTTCTCACACAACCTTTTGCACTTCTTACTGATGTTGTCTCAGGCAAGTAGGGGCAGCGATTCCCCTGAACTAAGTCATATGCCCCTTCTCATACAACCTATTACATTTCTCACTGATGTTGTGTCAGGCAAGTAGGGGCAGTGATTCCCCTGAACTAAGTCATATGTCCCTTCTCACACAACCTATTACATTTCTCACTGATGTTGTGTCAGGCAAGTAGGGGCAGTGATTCCCCTGAACTAAGTCATATGTCCCTTCTCACACAACCTATTACACTTCTTACTGATGTTGTGTCAGGCAAGTAGGGGCAGCGATTCCCCTGAACTAAGTCATATGTCCCTTCTCACACAACCTATTACACTTCTCACTGATGTTATGTCAGGCAAGTAGGGGCAGTGATTCCCATGAACTAAGTCATATGTCCCTTCTCACACAACCTATTATACTTCTTACTGATGTTGCCACCTTGTATTTCAGGACACATCTACAGGACCTAAAGGAGGTGACACACAACATTCACTATGAAACCTACCGGGCCAAGAGGCTGAACGAGAACGGGGGCCTCCCCCCAGTCAGCGCCGACACAGAGGAAATACACGACAGCAACATATGAGCTTTACATGGACCCTCACAGTTGTCTATTGTCACAAACAAAGCCACTTCAATTAACTTCTGCCGGGATCATCATTGTCCCTGGTACAACCTAAGTGTGTCTTCACGTCGTACTAGTCTAGCTTTACTACACAACCTGATCCTGGTAGCTTTAGTTGGGGAATATTGTAATATTTAATGCACTTTTGTTGTTTAACGTTGTGGTTTCCTGGTTGAGGCCCCACTTGTAACCCTCATTGCACCTTAACTGGTCTTTCCATGAGTATCCAGGGATGTCCAGAGATCTTTTCCCATTAGGGGTCCCTGAGCTCTCAGAGTTTGTCCTTTATTTAGAGAGATGGATCCAGTGAGACACAAAATTATATACATTCCAGGTTCCATTCCTTCCCTACCTCTGTATGAGATGAGCCATTGATTTACTGCATGAGAGGATGTGTCACTTGAGAAGACATCACTCCCCTAAAGCCCAACAGAAACATCTCCCCTGATGAGTCGCATAGAAGTGAGACCTAAATGATGACGGCCCGAGAGTACACCTGGCAGAGGCGTAGAACATTGCTCAGCGATATCATCTGATTTTACACCAGCTTTAACGTACATCTTCTGCATTGTTGTTAGATATCCTAAGCCAAGAACTTCCTAATCTGCAACTGTGGAATATACAAATAATAATAACAACCTCTCCAAAAGGTACATCCTGCCATGGGCGAGAGGCAAAAATGGAGCTTGTGGGTTTTCTTTTGTATAAGGATACAGACCTGTCTTAGGATACTGTTTTATAGAGATGACTTCTCTTGTATATGGATACAGACCTGGCTTAGGATACTGTTTTATAGAGATAACTTCTCTTGTGGGTTATATGACATCCAGGGCTGCTTGGTCTCTCACCAGCCAGATATTCTTCTGACTCCACAACTATGAAGCCATCAACATGCGCACAGGCTGACCCTGTAGCGCAAGAAGTCTGCACTTTATGGTGCACTTGTCTGTATGTAATGGGTCTGGTTAAACATGGATGAAGTTCCTACAAGGTGATACCGTGATGTCGGATGGTATCAGGCGTGTACAGACATCAGTGAATGAGGGAACAAGGCTTATGTAAGCCCTGTGGCACTACTGGAAATAGACATTATTTTTATTTAGACCCTTGTAAGACAAAAAAGGTCATTGTATAATTATCCAAACAACAAGTGTATGTGCCCACGGACTTTGTGATGCCAACACTTTACTCTTACATGTAGTCACATACTAACATGACATAACAGATAATAATCCCACATATAGGTCACAATTCTCTAAAGCTCTACAGTCTGGTGTGATTATCTAAGAAGTCTCAGCAGGACTGTGAAGTCCCTCAAAGAATGTTAGAGCTGTTTATCTCACTAAGCAGATTCTGGGTGTGAAGGAGAGACCTACATTACAATATAATTCTCAAAAACCCAAAGATTTTGCGTGATTTGTGTGCCAGAGGATGTTGAAAATTGGGCATTAGTCTCTTTTTCTCTAAATATCACACACTACATACACACATTATACATATATACATGTTACATGCACAAGGGGTACATACACACACTACATACAACATGTTACATACACACAGTGTACATACACACACTACATACACACAGACTACATACATGTTACATACACACAGACTACATACATGTTACATACACACACACTACATACATGTTACATACACACACACTACATACATGTTACATACACACACACTACATACATGTTACATACACACACACTACATGCAAACATGTCACATACACACACAGACTACATACATGTTACATGCACACAGTGTACATACACATAGACTACATACATGTTACATACACACAGACTACATACAAACATGTTACATACACACACTACATACATGTTACATACACACAGACTACATACATGTTACATACACACAGACTACATACTAACATGTTACATACACACAGAGACTACATACATGTTACATGCACAGTGTACATACACAGACTACATACAAACATGTTACATACACACAGTGTACATACACACAAACTATATACATGTTACATGCACATGGGATACACACACAAAGACTACAGGCATGTTACATGCACACTGGATACATACACACAGACTACATACACACATGTTACATGCACACATAGTACATACACACAGGCTACATACATGTTACATGCACAAGGGGTACATACACAAAGACTACATACATGTTACATGCACACAGGATACATACAAACAGACTACATACATACATGTTACATGAACACAGAGTACATACGCACTGACTACATACATGTTACATGCACAAGGGGTAAATACACACAGACTGCATACATTATACATGCACATGGGGTACATACACACAGACTATATACATGTTACATACACACAGGGCACATACAGACAGGGTACATACACACAGACTACATACATGTTACATACACACATACTATATACAAACATGTTACATACACACATACTACATACATGTTACATACACACAGACTACATACAAACATGTTACATACCCACAGACTACATACATGTTACATACACACATGTTACATACACACAGACTACATACATGTTACATACATACAGGACACATACACACAGACTACATACATGTTAAATACACACAGACTACATACATATTACATATATACAGGGTACACACAGACTGCATACATGTTACATACATACAGGGTACATACACATGGACTACATACATGTTACATACACACAGGGTACATTCATACAGGCTACATACATGTTACATACACACAGACTACATACATATTACATACATACAGGGCACACAAAGACTGCATACATGTTACATACATACAGGGCACATGCACACAGACTACATGCATGTTACATACACACAGGCTACATACATATTACATACATACATACAGGGTACACACAGACTACATACATGTTACATACACACAGACTACATACATATTACATACACACAGACTACATACACACAGACTACATACATGTTACATACATACAGGGCACATACACACAGATTACAAACATGTTACACACCCACAGACTACATACATATTACATACATACAGGATACACACAGACTACATACATGTTACATACATACAGGGCACATACACACAGCCTACATACATGTTACATACACACAGGGTACATACACACAGACTACATACATGTTACAGACACATAGACTACATACATGTTAGATACACAGAGTGTACATACACACAGACTACATACATGTTAGATACACACAGTGTACATACACACATACTACATACATGTTACATACACACAGGGCACATACACACAGACTACATACATGTTACATATAGGGTACACACATAGACTACATACATGTTACACACAGGGTACATACACACAGACTACATACATGTTACATACATAATGGGTACATACATACTACTTACATATTACATACACAGGGTACATACATACATGTTACATACACACAGTGTACATACATGTCACACACATACAGGGTACATACACACAGACTAGATACATGTTACATACACACAGGGTACATACATACATACATGTCACATACATACAGGGTACATACACAGACTACATACATGCTACATATACACTCAGACTACATACATGTTACATACACACAGGGTACATACACACAGACTACATACATGTTACATAATACAGGGTACATACACACAGACTACATACATGTTACATACACACAGGCTACATAAATGTTACATACACACAGGGTACATACACACAGACTACATACATGTTACATACATACATACAGGGCACATGCACACAGACTACATACATGTTACATACACACAGGCTACATACATATTACATACATACAGGGTACGCACAGACTACATACATGTTAGATACACACAGTGTACATACACACAGACTACATACATGTTAGATACACACAGGGCACATACACACAGACTACATACATGTTACATACACACATACTACATACATGTTACACACAGGGTACATACACACAGACAACATACATGTTACATACATACAGGGTACATACATACATACTACTTACATATTACATACACAGGGTACATACATACATACATGTTACATACACACAGTCTACATACATGTCACATACATACAGGGTACATACACACAGACTAGATACATGTTACATACACACAGGGTACATACATACATGTTACATACATACAGGGTACATACACAGACGACATACATGTTACATACATACAGGGCACATACACACAGATTACATACATGTTACATACACACAGACTACATATATGTGACATACATACAGGGTACATACACATAAATTACATACACACAGACTACATACATGTTACACACAGACTATATACAAATATGTGACATACACACAGACTACATACATGTTACATACATACATGTTACAAACACACAGACTACATACATGTTACATACACACAGGGTACATGCACACAGACTAAATACATGCTACATACACACAGGGTACATACATATTATGTACATACAGGGTACATACACACAGACTACATACATGTTACATACACACAGGGTACATACACATAGACTACATACATGTTACATACACACAGGGTACATACATATTACATATATACAGGGTACACACAGACTACATACATGTTACATACATACAGGGTACATACACACAGACTACATATATGTAACATACACACAGACTACATACATGTTACATACACACAGGGTACATTCATACAGGCTACATACATGTTACATACACACAGGGTACATACAGGGTACACACAGACTACATACATGTTACATACATACAGGGCACATACACTCAGACTACATACATGTTACATACACACAGGGTACATACACACAGACTACATACATGTTACATACATACATGGTACATACACACAGACTTCCTACATGTTACATACACACAGACTACATACATGTTACATACACACAGGGTACTTACACACAGACTACATACGTGTTACATACACACATGGTACATACACACAGACTACATACATGTTACAGACACAAAGACTACATACATGTTAGATACACACAGTGTACATACAGACTACATACATGTTACATACACACAGACTACATACATGTTACATACACACAGTGTACATACACACAGACTACATACATGTTACATTCACACAGGCTACATACATATTACATACATACAGGGTACACACAGACTACATACATGGTACATACACACATGGTACATACACACAGAATAGATACATGTTACATACACACAGAGTACATACATATTACATACACACAGACTACATACACACATACTACATACATGTTACATACAAACAGGGCACATACACACAAACAACATACATGTTACACACATACTACATATATATATTACATACATACAGGGTACACACAGACTACATACATGTTACATACATACAGGGCACATACACACAGACTACATACATGTTACATACACACATGGTACATACACACAAACTACATACATGTTACATACACACAGACTACATACATGTTAGATACACACAGTGTACATACACACATACTACATACATGTTACATACACACAGGGCACATACACACAGACTACATAAATGTTACATACACACAAGGTACATACACATAGACTACATACATGTTACATACAGGGTACACACACAGAATATATACATGTTACACACATGGTACATACACACAGACTACATACATGTTACATACATACAGGGTACATACACACATACTACATACATATTACATACACAGGGTACATACATACATACATACATGCATGTTACATACACACATACTACATACATGTTACATACATACATGGTACATACACACAGACTAGATACATGTTACATACACACAGGGTACATACATACATGCATGCATACATACATGTTACATACATACAGGGTACATGCACAGGCTACATACATGTTACATACATACAGGGCACATACACACAGATTGAATACATGTTATATACACACAGACTGCAGATATGTGACATACATACAGGGTACATACACACAAATTACATACACACATACTACATACATATTACATACACAGGGTACATATATACATGTTACATACACACATACTACATACATGTTACATACATACAGGGTACATACACACAGACTAGATACATGTTACATACACACAGGGTACATACATACATACATGTTACATACATGTTACATACATACAGGGTACATGCACATACTACATACATGTTACATACATACAGGGCACATACACACAAATTAAGTACATACAAACACTGTACTTTCAGACATTCAGCCTCACTAAGTGTAAGTCCTGTTACCTTTACCCTTCTGTGTATCAGGTTCTGAACACATGTAACAATACAATGTCCTATAACAGTTTATACGTAATTATTAACAAGCATGTGGGACTGTGTACGGCTTATCTACAGCCCCAATAACTGACTCCTTTTCTCTATTGTTAACAGTGAGGGCATTATATGGCAGAGTACTCATATCATGCAATAATAATAATGCACTTGGTTTTTAAGTAAGATTTTAAAGTGCCATAAAACAGGTTGAGATCTGTGCATATCCTAAAAAAATTGTTTAAAAATTGTTGGGAAGTATTTTAAAATAATTTTCAAAAATAAGCAAAAATACTTAAAATTGCCATGCTGCCTGGACACTGTGCTCCACCCCCCTTATCAGTATTTAGTTCACAGCTTCTAGGCAGCTCCAGCACATAATCCCTGTGCACTTTTGCATTTTACCAAAACTACAATGGATATAGCTACAGCCATAAAAGGAATTGTGTGGCGGGAGTTAGAGCTGTACAATTCAGAAACTTAAAAGAAAGGGTTAATGGCGAGGCACTGCAGTATACATTTGCAAGTAAAGTAATTAATGTACATATTATTATATTTTGGCTCCATCTCAACTTGTTTTAAGTCCCTTTAATGTCTTCTGAGTTATCCCGTACGGAGCAGCACACGCGTGTTCTTGATGTAATGTCAGATGAGGCATGTTCAGTAAACTCTGTGTCCATCGTCACACCGGTGTCTGTTGTTCTGTGTGCAGGGTCTGTAGTGTTGTAGCGCACAGGTACCAAGTCCTGCACAAACACATAGTACATGGACACATTTAGAAGCCTATCTAAATCTAGTGAAACACACAAGCACGATAAAAACCAGGTGCGTCACCAGGAAGGCACAGAACAGATCATTCCTTCAGTAGCAATGTGATCCCATGACTGCAAATAATACATACTGCACACCCGCTTCATTTCATACAATGCTGAGCATTTGGTTACAAACAACAACAAAAATTCAGATGATCATATGTTATTTTCTTCAAGTTTCATAGTATAAAAGTGTGACGTGACCTAAGTGTGGGCTAACTTGTGACCTGAGTGTGACATGACCTGTGACCTGAGTGTGACATGACCTGTGACCTGAGTGTGAGTTAACTTGTGACCTGAGTGTGACATGACCTGTGACCTAATCTTCTACATCCGTGTAACCTGGCCTGTGACCTAATCTTTTACATCAGTGTGACCAGGCCTGTGACCTAAATGTGAGCTAACTTGTGACCTGAGTGTGACATGACCTGTGACCTAAGTGTGAGCTAACTTGCGACCTGAGTGTGACATGACCTGTCACCTAACCTTCTACATCAGTGTGACCTGAGTGTGACATGACCTGTGACCTGAGTGTGAGCTAACTTGTGACCTGAATGTGACATGACCTGTGACCTGAGTGTGACATGACCTGTGACCTAAGTGTGAGCTAACTTGTGACCTGAGTGTGACATGACCTGTGACCTGAGTGTGACATGACCTGTGACCTAAATGTGAGCTAACTTGTGACCTGAGTGTGACATGACCTGTGACCTGAGTGTGACATGACCTGTGACCTAACCTTCTACATCTGTGTAACCTGGCCTGTGACCTAAACTTCTACATCAGTTTGACCTGGCCTGTGACCTAAGTGTGAGCTAACTTGAGACCTGAATGTGATATGACCTGTGACCTGAGTGTGAGCTAACTTGTGACCTGAATGTGATATGACCTGTGACCTGAGTGCGAGCTAACTTGTGACCTGAGTGTGACATGATGTGTGACCTGAGTGTGAGCTAACTTGTGACCTAAGTGTGACATGACCTGTGACATGAGTGTGAGCTAACTTGTGACCTGAGTGTGACATGATCTGTGACCTGAGTGTGAGCTAACTTGTGACCTGAGTGTGACTTGAGTGTGAGCTAACTTGTGACCTGAGTGTGACATGTGCTGTGACCTGAGTGTGAGTTAACTTGTGACCTGAGTGTGACATGACCTGTGACCTAACCTTCTACATCAGTGTGACCTGCGTGTGACATGAAATGTGGCCTAACCTTCTACATCAGTGTGACCTGGGTGTGACATGACCTGTGACCTAACCTTCTACATCAGTGTGACATGACCTGTGACCTGAGTGTGAGCTAACTTGTGACTTGAGTGTGACATGACGTGTGACCTAAGTGTGACCTGTCCTGTGACCTAATCTACTACATCTGTGTGACCTAACCTGTGACCTAATCTTCTACATCAGTGTGACCTGGCCTGTGACCTAATCTTCTACATCAGTGTAACCTGACCTGTGACCTAACCTTCTACATCAGTGTAATCTGACCTGTGACCTAACCTTCTACATCAGTGTAATCTGACCTGTGACCTAACCGTCTGCATCAGTGTAACCTGACCTGTGACCTAACCTTCTACATCAGTGTGACCTGGCCTGTGACCTAACCTTCTACATCAGTGTAACCTGACCTGTGACCTAACCTTCTACATCAGTGTAACCTGACCTGTGACCTAACCTTCTACATCAGTGTGACCTGACCTGTGACCTAACCTTCTACATCAGTGTAAACTGACCTGTGACCTAACCTTCTACATCAGTGTGACCTGACCTGTGACCTAACCTTCTACATCAGTGTAACCTGACCTGTGACCTAACCTTCTACATCAGTGTGACCTGACCTGTGACCTAATCTTCTACATCAGTGTAACCTCACCTGTGACCTATCCTTCTACATCAGTGTACCCTCACCTGTGACCTATCCTTCTATATCAGTGTGACCTGACCTGTGACCTAACCTTCTAGATCAGTTTAACCTTACCTGTGACCTAATCTTCTACATCGGTGTAACCTCACCTGTGACCTATCCTTCTACATCAGTGTAACCTCACCTGTGACCTATCCTTCTACATCAGTGTAACCTGACCTGTGACCTAACCTTCTACATCGGTGTGACCTGGCCTGTGACCTAACCTTCTACATCAGTGTGACCTGACCTGTGACCTAACCTTCTACATCAGTGTAACCTGACCTGTGACCTAACCTTCTACATCAGTGTAATCTGACCTGTGACCTAACCTTCTACATCAGTGTGACCTTACCTGTGACCTAACCTTCTGCATCAGTGTAACCTGACCTGTGACCTAACCTTCTACATCAGTGTGACCTGACCTGTGACCTAACCTTCTACATCAGTGTGACCTGACCTGTGACCTAATTTCTACATCAGTGTGACCTGGCCTGTGACCTAATCTTCTACATCAGTGTGACCTGGCCTGTGACTTAACCTTCTACATCAGTGTGACCTGACCTGTGACTTAATCTTCTACATCAGTGTAACTTGACCTGTGACTTAACCTTCTACATCAGTGTAACCTGACCTGTGACCTAATCTTCTACATCAGTGTGACCTGGCATGTGACCTAATCGTCTGCATCAGTGTGGCCTGGCCTGTGACTTAACCTTCTACATCAGTGTAACCTGACCTGTGACTTAATCTTCTACATCAGTTTGACCTGACATGTGACCTAACCTTCCACATCAGTGTGACCTGGCCTGTGACCTAATCTACATCAGTGTAATCTGACCTGTGACCTAATCTTCTACATCAGTGTGACTTGAAATGTGACCCAACCTTCTACATCAGTGTGACCTGACCTGTGACCTAACCTTCTACATCAGTGTAACCTGGCCTGTGACCTAACCTTCTACATCAGTGTGACGTGACCTGTGACCTAATCTTCTACATCAGTGTGACCTGGCATGTGACCTAATCTTCTGCATCAGTGTGGCCTGGCCTGTGACTTAACCTTCTACATCAGTGTAACCTGACCTGTGACTTAATCTTCTACATCAGTGTAATCTGACCTGTGACCTAACTTTCTACATCAGTGTGACCTGGCCTGTGACCTAATCTTCTACATCAGTGTGACCTGACCTGTGACCTAACCTTCTACATCAGTGTAACCTGACCTGTGACCTAACCTTCTACATCAGTGTAACCTGACCTGTGACCTAACCTTCTACATCAGTGTGACCTGGCATGTGACCTAATCTTCTGCATCAGTGTGGCCTGGCCTGTGACTTAACCTTCTACATCAGTGTAACCTGACCTGTGACTTAATCTTCTACATCAGTGTCACCTGACATGTGACCTAACCTTCTACATCAGTGTGACCTGGCCTGTGACATAATCTACATCAGTGTAATCTGACCTGTGACCTAATCTTCTACATCAGTGTGACTTGACCTGTGACCCAACCTTCTACATCAGTGTGACCTGACCTGTGACCTAACCTTCTACATCAGTGTAACCTGGCCTGTGACCTAACCTTCTACATCAGTGTGACCTGACCTGTGACCTAACCTTCTACATCAGTGTGACCTGGCATGTGACCTAACCTTCTACATCAGTGTAACCTGACCTGTGACTTAACCTTCTACATCAGTTTAACCTGACCTGTGACCTAATCTTCTACATCAGTGTGACCTGGCATGTGACCTTACCTTCTACATCAGTGTGACCTGTGACTTAACCTTCTACATCAGTGTGACCTGTGACCTTACCTTCTACATCAGTGTGACCTGTGACCTAACCTTCTGCATCAGTGTAATCTGACCTGTGACCTAACCTTCTACATCAGTGTAACCTGGCCTGTGACCTAACCTTCTACAACAGTGTATCCTGACCTGTGACCTAACCTTCTACATCAGTGTGACCTGACCTGTGACCTAACCTTCTACATCAGTGTGACCTGGCCTGTGACCTAACCTTCTACATCAGTATGACTTGACCTGTGACCTAACTTTCTACATCAGTGTGACCTGACCTGTGACCTAACCTACATCAGTGTGACCTGACCTGTGACCTAACCTTCTACATCAGTGTAACCTGACCTGTGACTTAACCTTCTACATCAGTGTGACCTGAGCTGTGACCTAACCTTCTACATCAGTGTGACCTGGCCAGTGACTTAACCTTCTACATCAGTGTAACCTGACCTGTGACCTAACCTTCTACATCAGTGTGACCTGGCATGTGACCTAATCTTCTGCATCAGTGTGGCCTGGCCTGTGACTTAACCTTCTACATCAGTGTAACCTGACCTGTGACTTAATCTTCTACATCAGTGTCACCTGACATGTGACCTAACCTTCTACATCAGTGTGACCTGGCCTGTGACATAATCTACATCAGTGTAATCTGACCTGTGACCTAATCTTCTACATCAGTGTGACTTGACCTGTGACCCAACCTTCTACATCAGTGTGACCTGACCTGTGACCTAACCTTCTACATCAGTGTAACCTGGCCTGTGACCTAACCTTCTACATCAGTGTGACCTGACCTGTGACCTAACCTTCTACATCAGTGTGACCTGGCATGTGACCTAACCTTCTACATCAGTGTAACCTGACCTGTGACTTAACCTTCTACATCAGTTTAACCTGACCTGTGACCTAATCTTCTACATCAGTGTGACCTGGCATGTGACCTTACCTTCTACATCAGTGTGACCTGTGACTTAACCTTCTACATCAGTGTGACCTGTGACCTTACCTTCTACATCAGTGTGACCTGTGACCTAACCTTCTGCATCAGTGTAATCTGACCTGTGACCTAACCTTCTACATCAGTGTAACCTGGCCTGTGACCTAACCTTCTACAACAGTGTATCCTGACCTGTGACCTAACCTTCTACATCAGTGTGACCTGACCTGTGACCTAACCTTCTACATCAGTGTGACCTGGCCTGTGACCTAACCTTCTACATCAGTATGACTTGACCTGTGACCTAACTTTCTACATCAGTGTGACCTGACCTGTGACCTAACCTATATCAGTGTGACCTGACCTGTGACCTAACCTTCTACATCAGTGTAACCTGACCTGTGACTTAACCTTCTACATCAGTGTGACCTGAGCTGTGACCTAACCTTCTACATCAGTGTGACCTGGCCAGTGACTTAACCTTCTACATCAGTGTAACCTGACCTGTGACCTAACCTTCTACATCAGTGTGACCTGAGTGTGACATGACCTGTGACTTAACCTTCTACATCAGTGTGACCTGACCTGTGACTTAACCTTCTACATCAGTGTGACCTGACCTGTGACTTAATCTTCTACATCAGTGTAACTTGACCTGTGACTTAACCTTCTACATCAGTGTAACCTGACCTGTGACCTAATCTTCTACATCAGTGTGACCTGGCATGTGACCTAATCGTCTGCATCAGTGTGGCCTGGCCTATGACTTAACCTTCTACATCAGTGTAACCTGACCTGTGACTTAATCTTCTACATCAGTTTGACCTGACATGTGACCTAACCTTCCACATCAGTGTGACCTGGCCTGTGACCTAATCTACATCAGTGTAATCTGACCTGTGACCTAATCTTCTACATCAGTGTGACTTGAAATGTGACCCAACCTTCTACATCAGTGTGACCTGACCTGTGACCTAACCTTCTACATCAGTGTAACCTGGCCTGTGACCTAACCTTCTACATCAGTGTGACGTGACCTGTGACCTAACCTTCTACATCAGTGTGACCTGGCATGTGACCTAATCTTCTGCATCAGTGTGGCCTGGCCTGTGACTTAACCTTCTACATCAGTGTAACCTGACCTGTGACTTAATCTTCTACATCAGTGTAATCTGACCTGTGACCTAACCTTCTACATCAGTGTGACCTGGCCTGTGACCTAATCTTCTACATCAGTGTGACCTGACCTGTGACCTAACCTTCTACATCAGTGTAACCTGACCTGTGACCTAACCTTCTACATCAGTGTAACCTGACCTGTGACCTAACCTTCTACATCAGTGTGACCTGGCATGTGACCTAATCTTCTGCATCAGTGTGGCCTGACCTGTGACTTAACCTTCTACATCAGTGTCACCTGACATGTGACCTAACCTTCTACATCAGTGTGACCTGGCCTGTGACATAATCTACATCAGTGTAATCTGACCTGTGACCTAATCTTCTACATCAGTGTGACTTGACCTGTGACCCAACCTTCTACATCAGTGTGACCTGACCTGTGACCTAACCTTCTACATCAGTGTAACCTGGCCTGTGACCTAACCTTCTACATCAGTGTGACCTGACCTGTGACCTAACCTTCTACATCAGTGTGACCTGGCATGTTACCTAACCTTCTACATCAGTGTAACCTGACCTGTGACTTAACCTTCTACATCAGTTTAACCTGACCTGTGACCTAATCTTCTACATCAGTGTGACCTGGCATGTGACCTTACCTTCTACATCAGTGTGACCTGTGACTTAACCTTCTACATCAGTGTGACCTTACCTTCTACATCAGTGTGACCTGTGACCTAACCTTCTGCATCAGTGTAACCTGGCCTGTGACCTAACCTTCTACATCAGTGTATCCTGACCTGTGACCTAACCTTCTACATCAGTGTGACCTGACCTGTGACCTAACCTTCTACATCAGTGTAATCTGACCTGTGACCTAATCTTCTACATCAGTGTGACTTGAAATGTGACCCAACCTTCTACATCAGTGTGACCTGACCTGTGACCTAACCTTCTACATCAGTGTAACCTGGCCTGTGACCTAACCTTCTACATCAGTGTGACGTGACCTGTGACCTAATCTTCTACATCAGTGTGACCTGGCATGTGACCTAATCTTCTGCATCAGTGTGGCCTGGCCTGTGACTTAACCTTCTACATCAGTGTAACCTGACCTGTGACTTAATCTTCTACATCAGTGTAATCTGACCTGTGACCTAACTTTCTACATCAGTGTGACCTGGCCTGTGACCTAATCTTCTACATCAGTGTGACCTGACCTGTGACCTAACCTTCTACATCAGTGTAACCTGACCTGTGACCTAACCTTCTACATCAGTGTAACCTGACCTGTGACCTAACCTTCTACATCAGTGTGACCTGGCATGTGACCTAATCTTCTGCATCAGTGTGGCCTGGCCTGTGACTTAACCTTCTACATCAGTGTAACCTGACCTGTGACTTAATCTTCTACATCAGTGTCACCTGACATGTGACCTAACCTTCTACATCAGTGTGACCTGGCCTGTGACATAATCTACATCAGTGTAATCTGACCTGTGACCTAATCTTCTACATCAGTGTGACTTGACCTGTGACCCAACCTTCTACATCAGTGTGACCTGACCTGTGACCTAACCTTCTACATCAGTGTAACCTGACCTGTGACCTAACCTTCTACATCAGTGTGACCTGACCTGTGACCTAACCTTCTACATCAGTGTGACCTGGCATGTGACCTAACCTTCTACATCAGTGTAACCTGACCTGTGACCTAACCTTCTACATCAGTTTAACCTGACCTGTGACCTAATCTTCTACATCAGTGTGACCTGGCATGTGACCTTACCTTCTACATCAGTGTGACCTGTGACTTAACCTTCTACATCAGTGTGACCTGTGACCTTACCTTCTACATCAGTGTGACCTGTGACCTAACCTTCTGCATCAGTGTAATCTGACCTGTGACCTAACCTTCTACATCAGTGTAACCTGGCCTGTGACCTAACCTTCTACAACAGTGTATCCTGACCTGTGACCTAACCTTCTACATCAGTGTGACCTGACCTGTGACCTAACCTTCTACATCAGTGTGACCTGGCCTGTGACCTAACCTTCTACATCAGTATGACTTGACCTGTGACCTAACTTTCTACATCAGTGTGACCTGACCTGTGACCTAACCTACATCAGTGTGACCTGACCTGTGACCTAACCTTCTACATCAGTGTAACCTGACCTGTGACTTAACCTTCTACATCAGTGTGACCTGAGCTGTGACCTAACCTTCTACATCAGTGTGACCTGGCCTGTGACTTAACCTTCTACATCAGTGTAACCTGACCTGTGACCTAACCTTCTACATCAGTGTGACCTGAGTGTGACATGACCTGTGACTTAACCTTCTACATCAGTGTGACCTGACCTGTGACTTAACCTTCTACATCAGTGTGACCTGACCTGTGACTTAATCTTCTACATCAGTGTAACTTGACCTGTGACTTAACCTTCTACATCAGTGTAACCTGACCTGTGACCTAATCTTCTACATCAGTGTGACCTGGCATGTGACCTAATCGTCTGCATCAGTGTGGCCTGGCCTATGACTTAACCTTCTACATCAGTGTAACCTGACCTGTGACTTAATCTTCTACATCAGTTTGACCTGACATGTGACCTAACCTTCCACATCAGTGTGACCTGGCCTGTGACCTAATCTACATCAGTGTAATCTGACCTGTGACCTAATCTTCTACATCAGTGTGACTTGAAATGTGACCCAACCTTCTACATCAGTGTGACCTGACCTGTGACCTAACCTTCTACATCAGTGTAACCTGGCCTGTGACCTAACCTTCTACATCAGTGTGACGTGACCTGTGACCTAACCTTCTACATCAGTGTGACCTGGCATGTGACCTAATCTTCTGCATCAGTGTGGCCTGGCCTGTGACTTAACCTTCTACATCAGTGTAACCTGACCTGTGACTTAATCTTCTACATCAGTGTAATCTGACCTGTGACCTAACCTTCTACATCAGTGTGACCTGGCCTGTGACCTAATCTTCTACATCAGTGTGACCTGACCTGTGACCTAACCTTCTACATCAGTGTAACCTGACCTGTGACCTAACCTTCTACATCAGTGTGACCTGACCTGTGACCTAACCTTCTACATCAGTGTGACCTGGCATGTGACCTAATCTTCTGCATCAGTGTGGCCTGACCTGTGACTTAACCTTCTACATCAGTGTCACCTGACATGTGACCTAACCTTCTACATCAGTGTGACCTGGCCTGTGACATAATCTACATCAGTGTAATCTGACCTGTGACCTAATCTTCTACATCAGTGTGACTTGACCTGTGACCCAACCTTCTACATCAGTGTGACCTGACCTGTGACCTAACCTTCTACATCAGTGTAACCTGGCCTGTGACCTAACCTTCTACATCAGTGTGACCTGACCTGTGACCTAACCTTCTACATCAGTGTGACCTGGCATGTGACCTAACCTTCTACATCAGTGTAACCTGACCTGTGACTTAACCTTCTACATCAGTTTAACCTGACCTGTGACCTAATCTTCTACATCAGTGTGACCTGGCATGTGACCTTACCTTCTACATCAGTGTGACCTGTGACTTAACCTTCTACATCAGTGTGACCTTACCTTCTACATCAGTGTGACCTGTGACCTAACCTTCTGCATCAGTGTAACCTGGCCTGTGACCTAACCTTCTACATCAGTGTATCCTGACCTGTGACCTAACCTTCTACATCAGTGTGACCTGACCTGTGACCTAACCTTCTACATCAGTGTAACCTGACCTGTGACCTAACCTTCTACATCAGTGTAACCTGACCTGTGACCTAACCTTCTACATCAGTGTGACCTGGCATGTGACCTAATCTTCTGCATCAGTGTGGCCTGGCCTGTGACTTAACCTTCTACATCAGTGTAACCTGACCTGTGACTTAATCTTCTACATCAGTGTCACCTGACATGTGACCTAACCTTCTACATCAGTGTGACCTGGCCTGTGACATAATCTACATCAGTGTAATCTGACCTGTGACCTAATCTTCTACATCAGTTTGACTTGACCTGTGACCCAACCTTCTACATCAGTGTGACCTGACCTGTGACCTAACCTTCTACATCAGTGTAACCTGGCCTGTGACCTAACCTTCTACATCAGTGTGACCTGACCTGTGACCTAACCTTCTACATCAGTGTGACCTGGCATGTTACCTAACCTTCTACATCAGTGTAACCTGACCTGTGACTTAACCTTCTACATCAGTTTAACCTGACCTGTGACCTAATCTTCTACATCAGTGTGACCTGGCATGTGACCTTACCTTCTACATCAGTGTGACCTGTGACTTAACCTTCTACATCAGTGTGACCTGTGACCTTACCTTCTAAATCAGTGTGACCTGTGACCTAACCTTCTGCATCAGTGTAATCTGACCTGTGACCTAACCTTCTACATCAGTGTAACCTGGCCTGTGACCTAACCTTCTACAACAGTGTATCCTGACCTGTGACCTAACCTTCTACATCAGTGTGACCTGACCTGTGACCTAACCTTCTACATCAGTGTGACCTGGCCTGTGACCTAACCTTCTACATCAGTATGACTTGACCTGTGACCTAACTTTCTACATCAGTGTGACCTGACCTGTGACCTAACCTACATCAGTGTGACCTGACCTGTGACCTAACCTTCTACATCAGTGTAACCTGACCTGTGACTTAACCTTCTACATCAGTGTGACCTGACCTGTGACCTAACCTTCTACATCAGTGTGACCTGGCCAGTGACTTAACCTTCTACATCAGTGTAACCTGACCTGTGACCTAACCTTCTACATCAGTGTGACCTGAGTGTGACATGACCTGTGACTTAACCTTCTACATCAGTGTGACCTGACCTGTGACTTAATCTTCTACATCAGTGTCACCTGACATGTGACCTAACCTTCTACATCAGTGTGACCTGGCCTGTGACATAATCTACATCAGTGTAATCTGACCTGTGACCTAATCTTCTACATCAGTGTGACTTGACCTGTGACCCAACCTTCTACATCAGTGTGACCTGACCTGTGACCTAACCTTCTACATCAGTGTAACCTGGCCTGTGACCAAACCTTCTACATCAGTGTGACCTGACCTGTGACCTAACCTTCTACATCAGTGTGACCTGGCATGTGACCTAACCATCTACATCAGTGTAACCTGACCTGTGACTTAACCTTCTACATCAGTTTAACCTGACCTGTGACCTAATCTTCTACATCAGTGTGACCTGGCATGTGACCTTACCTTCTACATCAGTGTGACCTGTGACTTAACCTTCTACATCAGTGTGACCTGTGACCTTACCTTCTACATCAGTGTGACCTGTGACCTAACCTTCTGCATCAGTGTAACCTGGCCTGTGACCTAACCTTCTACATCAGTGTATCCTGACCTGTGACCTAACCTTCTACATCAGTGTGACCTGACCTGTGACCTAACCTTCTACATCAGTGTGACCTGGCCTGTGACCTAACCTTCTACATCAGTATGACTTGACCTGTGACCTAACTTTCTACATCAGTGTGACCTGAGCTGTGACCTAACCTTCTACATCAGTGTGACCTGGCCAGTGACTTAACCTTCTACATCAGTGTAACCTGACCTGTGACCTAACCTTCTACATCAGTGTGACCTGAGTGTGACATGACCTGTGACTTAACCTTCTACATCAGTGTGACCTGACCTGTGACTTAACCTTCTACATCAGTGTGACCTGACCTGTGACTTAATCTTCTACATCAGTGTAACTTGACCTGTGACTTAACCTTCTACATCAGTGTAACCTGACCTGTGACCTAATCTTCTACATCAGTGTGACCTGGCATGTGACCTAATCGTCTGCATCAGTGTGGCCTGGCCTATGACTTAACCTTCTACATCAGTGTAACCTGACCTGTGACTTAATCTTCTACATCAGTTTGACCTGACATGTGACCTAACCTTCCACATCAGTGTGACCTGGCCTGTGACCTAATCTACATCAGTGTAATCTGACCTGTGACCTAATCTTCTACATCAGTGTGACTTGAAATGTGACCCAACCTTCTACATCAGTGTGACCTGACCTGTGACCTAACCTTCTACATCAGTGTAACCTGGCCTGTGACCTAACCTTCTACATCAGTGTGACGTGACCTGTGACCTAACCTTCTACATCAGTGTGACCTGGCATGTGACCTAATCTTCTGCATCAGTGTGGCCTGGCCTGTGACTTAACCTTCTACATCAGTGTAACCTGACCTGTGACTTAATCTTCTACATCAGTGTAATCTGACCTGTGACCTAACCTTCTACATCAGTGTGACCTGGCCTGTGACCTAATCTTCTACATCAGTGTGACCTGACCTGTGACCTAACCTTCTACATCAGTGTAACCTGACCTGTGACCTAACCTTCTACATCAGTGTAACCTGACCTGTGACCTAACCTTCTACATCAGTGTGACCTGGCATGTGACCTAATCTTCTGCATCAGTGTGGCCTGACCTGTGACTTAACCTTCTACATCAGTGTCACCTGACATGTGACCTAACCTTCTACATCAGTGTGACCTGGCCTGTGACATAATCTACATCAGTGTAATCTGACCTGTGACCTAATCTTCTACATCAGTGTGACTTGACCTGTGACCCAACCTTCTACATCAGTGTGACCTGACCTGTGACCTAACCTTCTACATCAGTGTAACCTGGCCTGTGACCTAACCTTCTACATCAGTGTGACCTGACCTGTGACCTAACCTTCTACATCAGTGTGACCTGGCATGTGACCTAACCTTCTACATCAGTGTAACCTGACCTGTGACTTAACCTTCTACATCAGTTTAACCTGACCTGTGACCTAATCTTCTACATCAGTGTGACCTGGCATGTGACCTTACCTTCTACATCAGTGTGACCTGTGACTTAACCTTCTACATCAGTGTGACCTTACCTTCTACATCAGTGTGACCTGTGACCTAACCTTCTGCATCAGTGTAACCTGGCCTGTGACCTAACCTTCTACATCAGTGTATCCTGACCTGTGACCTAACCTTCTACATCAGTGTGACCTGACCTGTGACCTAACCTTCTACATCAGTGTAACCTGACCTGTGACCTAACCTTCTACATCAGTGTAACCTGACCTGTGACCTAACCTTCTACATCAGTGTGACCTGGCATGTGACCTAATCTTCTGCATCAGTGTGGCCTGGCCTGTGACTTAACCTTCTACATCAGTGTAACCTGACCTGTGACTTAATCTTCTACATCAGTGTCACCTGACATGTGACCTAACCTTCTACATCAGTGTGACCTGGCCTGTGACATAATCTACATCAGTGTAATCTGACCTGTGACCTAATCTTCTACATCAGTTTGACTTGACCTGTGACCCAACCTTCTACATCAGTGTGACCTGACCTGTGACCTAACCTTCTACATCAGTGTAACCTGGCCTGTGACCTAACCTTCTACATCAGTGTGACCTGACCTGTGACCTAACCTTCTACATCAGTGTGACCTGGCATGTTACCTAACCTTCTACATCAGTGTAACCTGACCTGTGACTTAACCTTCTACATCAGTTTAACCTGACCTGTGACCTAATCTTCTACATCAGTGTGACCTGGCATGTGACCTTACCTTCTACATCAGTGTGACCTGTGACTTAACCTTCTACATCAGTGTGACCTGTGACCTTACCTTCTAAATCAGTGTGACCTGTGACCTAACCTTCTGCATCAGTGTAATCTGACCTGTGACCTAACCTTCTACATCAGTGTAACCTGGCCTGTGACCTAACCTTCTACAACAGTGTATCCTGACCTGTGACCTAACCTTCTACATCAGTGTGACCTGACCTGTGACCTAACCTTCTACATCAGTGTGACCTGGCCTGTGACCTAACCTTCTACATCAGTATGACTTGACCTGTGACCTAACTTTCTACATCAGTGTGACCTGACCTGTGACCTAACCTACATCAGTGTGACCTGACCTGTGACCTAACCTTCTACATCAGTGTAACCTGACCTGTGACTTAACCTTCTACATCAGTGTGACCTGAGCTGTGACCTAACCTTCTACATCAGTGTGACCTGGCCAGTGACTTAACCTTCTACATCAGTGTAACCTGACCTGTGACCTAACCTTCTACATCAGTGTGACCTGAGTGTGACATGACCTGTGACTTAACCTTCTACATCAGTGTGACCTGACCTGTGACTTAATCTTCTACATCAGTGTCACCTGACATGTGACCTAACCTTCTACATCAGTGTGACCTGGCCTGTGACATAATCTACATCAGTGTAATCTGACCTGTGACCTAATCTTCTACATCAGTGTGACTTGACCTGTGACCCAACCTTCTACATCAGTGTGACCTGACCTGTGACCTAACCTTCTACATCAGTGTAACCTGGCCTGTGACCAAACCTTCTACATCAGTGTGACCTGACCTGTGACCTAACCTTCTACATCAGTGTGACCTGGCATGTGACCTAACCATCTACATCAGTGTAACCTGACCTGTGACTTAACCTTCTACATCAGTTTAACCTGACCTGTGACCTAATCTTCTACATCAGTGTGACCTGGCATGTGACCTTACCTTCTACATCAGTGTGACCTGTGACTTAACCTTCTACATCAGTGTGACCTGTGACCTTACCTTCTACATCAGTGTGACCTGTGACCTAACCTTCTGCATCAGTGTAACCTGGCCTGTGACCTAACCTTCTACATCAGTGTATCCTGACCTGTGACCTAACCTTCTACATCAGTGTGACCTGACCTGTGACCTAACCTTCTACATCAGTGTGACCTGGCCTGTGACCTAACCTTCTACATCAGTATGACTTGACCTGTGACCTAACTTTCTACATCAGTGTGACCTGACCTGTGACCTAACCTACATCAGTGTGACCTGACCTGTGACCTAACCTTCTACATCAGTGTAACCTGACCTGTGACTTAACCTTCTACATCAGTGTGACCTGAGCTGTGACCTAACCTTCTACATCAGTGTGACCTGGCCTGTGACTTAACCTTCTACATCAGTGTAACCTGACCTGTGACCTAACCTTCTACATCAGTGTGACCTGAGTGTGACATGACCTGTGACCTAATCTTCTACATCAGTGTGACCTGAGTGTGACATGACCTGTGACCTAATCTTCTACATCAGTGTAACCTGACCTGTGACCTAACCTTCTACATCAGTGTGACTTGAGTGTGACATGACCTGTGACCTAACCTTCTACATCAGTGTGACCTGAGTGTGACATGACCTGTTACCTAACCTTCTACATCAGTGTGACCTGAGTGTGACATGACCTGTGACCTAATCTTCTACATCAGTGTAACCTGGCCTGTGACCTAACCTTCTACATCAGTGTAACCTGACCTGTGACCTAACCTTCTACATCAGTGTAACCTGACCTGTGACCTAACCTTCTACATCAGTGTAACCTGACCTGTGACTTAACCTTCTACATCAGTGTGACCTGGCCTGTGACCTAACCTTCTACATCAGTGTGACCTGGCCTGTGACCTAATCTTCTACATCAGTGTAACCTGACCTCTGACCTAACATTCTACATCAGTGTGGCCTGACCTGTGACTTATACCTCTACATCAGTGTAACCTGACCTGTGACCTAACCTTCTACATCAGTGTGACCTGACCTGTGACCTAATCTTCTACATCAGTGTAACCTGACCTGTGACCTAACCTTCTACATCAGTGTGACCTGACCTGTGACCTAACCTTCTACATCAGTGTAACCTGACCTGTGACCTAACCTTCTACATCAGTGTAACCTGACCTGTGACTTAACCTTCTACATCAGTGTAACCTAACCTGTGACCTAACCTTCTACATCAGTGTGACCTGACCTGTGACCTAACCTTCTACATCAGTGTGACCTGACCTGTGACCTAACCTTCTACATCAGTGTGACCTTACCTGTGACTTAACCTTCTACATCAGTGTGACCTTACCTGTGACCTAACCTTCTACATCAGTGTGACCTTACCTGTGACCTAACCTTCTACATCTGTGTAACCTGACCTGTGACCTATGCAAATAAAAACAGAAAAAGAAGAGCTCTACCAGGAACAAACAACAACTCAGTAGCTAACTTGTGACCTGAGTGTGACATGATCTGTGACTTGAGTGTAACATGACTTGTGACCGGAGTGTGAGCTAACTTGTGACCTGAGTGTGACATGACCTTTGACCTGAGTGTGAGCTAACCTGTGACTTGAGTGTGGCATGACGTGTGACCTAAGTTTGACCTGAATGTGAGCTAATTTGTGACCTGAGTGTGCGCTAACTTGTGACCTGAGTGTGACATGACCTGTGACCTAACCTTCTACATCAGTGTGACCTGAGTGTGACATGATCTGTGACCTAACCTTCTACATCAGTGTGACCTGAGTGTGACATGACCTGTGACCTGAGTGTGAGCTAACTTGTGACCTGAGTGTGACATGACCTGTGACCTAAGTGTGACCTGACCTGTGACCTAATCTTCTACATCAGTGTGACCTGGCCTGTCAGTGTGACCTGGCCTGTGACCTAATCTTCTACATCAGTGTAACCTGGCCTGTGACCTAACCTTCTACATCAATGTAACCTGGCCTGTGACCTAACCTTCTACATCAGTGTAATCTGACCTGTGACCTAACCTTCTACATCAGTGTAATCTGACCTTTGACCTAACCTTCTACATCAGTGTAACCTGGCCTGTGACCTAACCTTCTACATCAGTGTAACCTGACCTGTGACCTAACCTTCTACATCAGTGTGACCTGGCCTGTGACCTAACCTTCTACATCAGTATGACCTGAACTGTGACCTAACCTTCTACATCAGTGCAACCTGACCTGTGACCTAACCTTCTACATCAGTGTGACCTGACCTGTGACCTAACCTACATCAGTGTGACCTGACCTGTGACCTAACCTTCTACATCAGTGTAACCTGACCTGTGACTTAATCTTCTACATCAGTGTAACCTGACCTGTGACCTAACCTTCTACATCAGTGTGACCTGACCCATGAGCTAACCTACATCAGTGTGACCTGACCTGTGACCTAACCTTCTACATCAGTGTAACCTGACCTGTGACTTAACCTTCTACATCAGTGTGACCTGGCCTGTGACCTAACCTTCTACATCAGTGTGACCTGGCCTGTGACTTAACCTTCTACATCAGTGTAACCTGACCTGTGACCTAACCTTCTACATCAGTGTAACCTGGCCTGTGACCTAATCTTCTACATCAGTGTGACCTGACCTGTGACCTAATCTTCTAAATCAGTGTAACCTTGCTTGTGACCTAACCTTCTACATCAGTGTAACTTGGCCTGTGACGTAATCTTCTACATCAGTGTAACTTGACCTGTGACTTAACCTTCTACATCAGTGTGACCTGACCTGTGACCTACTCTTCTACATCAGTGTAACCTGGCCTGTGACCTAACCTTCTACATCAGTGTAACCTGACCTGTGACCTAACCTTCTATATCAGTGTAACCTGACCTGTGACTTAACCTTCTACATCAGTGTGTCCTGGCCTGTGACCTAACCTTCTACATCAGTGTGACCTGGCCTGTGACCTAACCTTCTACATCAGTGTAACCTGACCTGTGACCGAACATTCTACATCAGTGTAACCTGACCTGTGACTTAATCTTCTACATCAGTGTAACCTGACCTGTGACCTAACCTTCTACATCAGTGTGACCTGACCCATGACCTAACCTTCTACATCAGTGTGACCTGACCTGTGACCTAACCTTATACATCAGTGTAACCTGACCTGTGACCTAACCTTCTACATCAGTGTAACCTAACCTGTGACCTAACCTTCTACATCAGTGTGACCTGACCTTTGACCTAACCTTCTACATCAGTGTGACCTAACCTGTGACCTAACCTTCTACATCAGTGTGACCTGACCTGTAACTTAACCTTCTACATCAGTGTGACCTTACCTGTGACTTAACCTTCTACATCACTGTGACCTTACCTGTGACCTAACCTTCTACATCAGTGTGACCTTGCCTGTGACCTAACCTTCTACATCAGTGTGACCTGGCCTGTGACCTAACCTTCTACATCAGTGTGACCTGGCCTGTAACCTAACCTTCTACATCAGTGTGACCTGGCCTGTGACCTAACCTTCTACATCTGTGTAACCTGACCTGTGACCTATGCAAATAAAAACTGAAAAAGAAGAGCTCTACCAGAAATAAACTCAGTGGCTAACTTGTGACCTGAGTGTGACATGATCTGTGACCTGAGTGTGAGCTAACTTGTGACCTGAGTGTGACATGACCTGTGACCTGAGTGTGAGCTAACCTGTGACTTGAGTGTGGCATGATGTGTGACCTAAGTTTGACCTGAGTGTGAGCTAATTTGTGACCTGAGTGTGAGCTAACTTGTGACCTGAGTGTGACATGACATGTGACCTAACCTTCTACATCAGTGTGACCTGAGTGTGACATGACCTGTGACCTAACCTTCTACATCAGTGTGACCTGAGTGTGACATGACCTGTGACTTAACCTTCTACATCAGTGTGACCTGAGTGTGACATGACCTGTGACCTGAGTGTGACATGACCTGTGACCTGAGTGTGACATGACCTGTGACCTAATCTTCTACATCAGTGTGACCTGGCCTGTCAGTGTGACCTGGCCTGTGACCTAATCTTCTACATCATTGTGACCTGACCTGTGACCTAATCTTCTACATCAGTGTAACCTGGCCTGTGACCTAATCTTCTACATCTGTGTAACCTGACCAGTGACCTAACCTTCTACATCAGTGTGACCTGACCTGTGACCTAACCATCTACATCAGTGTGACCTGACCTGTGACCTAACCTTCTACATCAGTGTGACCTGACCTGTGACCTAACCTTCTACATCAGTGTAACCTGACCTGTGACCTAACCTTCTACATCAGTGTGACCTGACCTGTGACCTAACCTTCTACATCAGTGTAACCTGACCTGTGACCTAACCTTCTACATCAGTGTGACCTGGCCTGTTACCTAACCTTCTACATCAGTGTGACCTGGCCCGTGACCTAATTTTCTACATCAGTGTGACCTGACCTGTGACCTAATCTTCTACATCAGTGTGACCTGACCTGTGACCTAACCTTCTACATCAGTGTAACCTGGCCTGTGACCTAATCTTCTACATCAGTGTGACCTGACCTGTGACCTAACCTTCTACATCAGTGTGACCTGACCTGTGACCTAACCTTATACATCAGTGTAACCTGACCTGTGACCTAACCTTCTACATCAGTGTAACCTAACCTGTGACCTAACCTTCTACATCAGTGTGACCTGACCTGTGACCTAACCTTCTACATCAGTGTGACCTAACCTGTGACCTAACCTTCTACATCAGTGTGACCTGACCTGTAACTTAACCTTCTACATCAGTGTGACCTTACCTGTGACTTAACCTTCTACATCAGTGTGACCTTACCTGTGACCTAACCTTCTACATCAGTGTGACCTTGCCTGTGACCTAACCTTCTACATCAGTGTGACCTGGCCTGTGACCTAACCTTCTACATCAGTGTGACCTGGCCTGTAACCTAACCTTCTACATCAGTGTGACCTGGCCTGTGACCTAACCTTCTACATCTGTGTAACCTGACCTGTGACCTATGCAAATAAAAACAGAAAAAGAAGAGCTCTACCAGAAATAAACAACAACTCAGTGGCTAACTTGTGACCTGAGTGTGACATGATCTGTGACCTGAGTGTGAGCTAACTTGTGACCTGAGTGTGACATGACCTGTGACCTGAGTGTGAGCTAACCTGTGACTTGAGTGTGGCATGATGTGTGACCTAAGTTTGACCTGAGTGTGAGCTAATTTGTGACCTGAGTGTGAGCTAACTTGTGACCTGAGTGTGACATGACATGTGACCTAACCTTCTACATCAGTGTGACCTGAGTGTGACATGACCTGTGACCTAACCTTCTACATCAGTGTGACCTGAGTGTGACATGACCTGTGACTTAACCTTCTACATCAGTGTGACCTGAGTGTGACATGACCTGTGACCTGAGTGTGACATGACCTGTGACCTGAGTGTGACATGACCTGTGACCTAATCTTCTACATCAGTGTGACCTGGCCTGTCAGTGTGACCTGGCCTGTGACCTAATCTTCTACATCAGTGTGACCTGACCTGTGACCTAATCTTCTACATCAGTGTAACCTGGCCTGTGACCTAATCTTCTACATCTGTGTAACCTGACCAGTGACCTAACCTTCTACATCAGTGTGACCTGACCTGTGACCTAACCATCTACATCAGTGTGACCTGACCTGTGACCTAACCTTCTACATCAGTGTGACCTGACCTGTGACCTAACCTTCTACATCAGTGTAACCTGACCTGTGACCTAACCTTCTACATCAGTGTGACCTGACCTGTGACCTAACCTTCTACATCAGTGTAACCTGACCTGTGACCTAACCTTCTACATCAGTGTGACCTGGCCTGTTACCTAACCTTCTACATCAGTGTGACCTGGCCCGTGACCTAATCTTCTACATCAGTGTGACCTGACCTGTGACCTAATCTTCTACATCAGTGTGACCTGACCTGTGACCTAACCTTCTACATCAGTGTAACCTGGCCTGTGACCTAATCTTCTACATCAGTGTGACCTGACCTGTGACCTAACCTTCTACATCAGTGTGACCTGACCTGTGACCTAACCTTATACATCAGTGTAACCTGACCTGTGACCTAACCTTCTACATCAGTGTAACCTAACCTGTGACCTAACCTTCTACATCAGTGTGACCTGACCTGTGACCTAACCTTCTACATCAGTGTGACCTAACCTGTGACCTAACCTTCTACATCAGTGTGACCTGACCTGTAACTTAACCTTCTACATCAGTGTGACCTTACCTGTGACTTAACCTTCTACATCAGTGTGACCTTACCTGTGACCTAACCTTCTACATCAGTGTGACCTTGCCTGTGACCTAACCTTCTACATCAGTGTGACCTGGCCTGTGACCTAACCTTCTACATCAGTGTGACCTGGCCTGTAACCTAACCTTCTACATCAGTGTGACCTGGCCTGTGACCTAACCTTCTACATCTGTGTAACCTGACCTGTGACCTATGCAAATAAAAACAGAAAAAGAAGAGCTCTACCAGAAATAAACAACAACTCAGTGGCTAACTTGTGACCTGAGTGTGACATGATCTGTGACCTGAGTGTGAGCTAACTTGTGACCTGAGTGTGACATGACCTGTGACCTGAGTGTGAGCTAACCTGTGACTTGAGTGTGGCATGATGTGTGACCTAAGTTTGACCTGAGTGTGAGCTAATTTGTGACCTGAGTGTGAGCTAACTTGTGACCTGAGTGTGACATGACTTGTGACCTAACCTTCTACATCAGTGTGACCTGAGTGTGACATGACCTGTGACCTAACCTTCTACATAACTGTGACCTGAGTGTGACATGACCTGTGACTTAACCTTCTACATCAGTGTGACCTGAGTGTGACATGACCTGTGACCTGAGTGTGACATGACCTGTGACCTGAGTGTGACATGACCTGTGACCTAATCTTCTACATCAGTGTGACCTGGCCTGTCAGTGTAACCTGGCCTGTGACCTAATCTTCTACATCAGTGTGACCTGACCTGTGACCTAATCTTCTACATCAGTGTAACCTGGCCTGTGACCTAATCTTCTACATCTGTGTAACCTGACCAGTGACCTAACCTTCTACATCAGTGTGACCTGACCTGTGACCTAACCATCTACATCAGTGTGACCTGACCTGTGACCTAACCTTCTACATCAGTGTGACCTGACCTGTGACCTAACCTTCTACATCAGTGTAACCTGACCTGTGACCTAACCTTCTACATCAGTGGGACCTGACCTGTGACCTAACCTTCTACATCAGTGTAACCTGACCTGTGACCTTACCTTCTACATCAGTGTGACCTGGCCTGTTACCTAACCTTCTACATCAGTGTGACCTGGCCTGTGACCTAATCTTCTACATCAGTGTGACCTGACCTGTGACCTAATCTTCTACATCAGTGTGACCTGAACTGTGACCTAACCTTCTACATCAGTGTAACCTGGCCTGTGACCTAATCTTCTACATCAGTGTGACCTGACCTGTGACCTAACCTTCTACATCAGTGTGACCTGACCTGTGACCTAACCTACATCAGTTTGACCTGACCTGTGACCTAACCTTCTACATCAGTGTGACCTGGCCTGTGACCTAACCTTCTACATCAGTGTGACCTGGCCTGTGACCTAATCTTCTACATCAGTGTGACCTGGCCTGTGACCTAACCTACATCAGTGTGACCTAACCTTCTACATCAGTGTGACCTGGCCTGTGACCTAACTGTTACGGTTACCCTTAGTCTCGCTGAGAGATGGACCGCTTAGTAGCCTGGATCCCTATTGCTAAAGAGGGGAGAAGCTGCTTTCCATAGTATTCTATATGAGTCTCGCAAATATAGAATAATCTCCCTTAGCTGCAGTACCGCTAGGATACCCTTCTGCCCACAAAAACGAGTCAACGCTGCGATTGAGGGTCAAACAAGAACTCAGGACTGGGATGCCCAGCCTGCTTTTTATTAAGGTTACATGCACACAGGGCACTCCCAGGGGGAGAGGGGGGGAAGCACAAAATCCCCCATCACACATTTAGATAGAGAGCACTGTCCTTTGACAGGCCACAATAGGATTACAGTACTTAAGATAACAAGTTTACAAGTTCATCTTATCAATTACCAGTCTGGCTCCAGAGGTGATTAGACAATAGTTTCTAAAAGCTGAAAAAAAAGAGTTAACTCTTTATGAAATGATACTTGTTACGGTTTTCTTGGAGCCCTTCTTAGGCGCTGGCTTGCTGGTTCAGGCATTGCTGCTGGGAAATAAGCTCTTCACAACAAAATAACTAATGCTTCTGTAACAGTGCTCCCTTTCTGTGGAACACTCTGGCAGACACGGTCTGACCCCTTTTCGGGGCAGACTAAGGCTGTCCAGACCGCTGATTATGCGGGGCTGAGGTCGGTTTGTCTGGACAACCCGTCGGCGTTGCCATTCTGTTTCCCAGGTCTGTAAGTAATGGTGAAATTGAAGGGTTGCAACGATAAGCTCCAACGTAATAGCCTGCCGTTATCTCCAGAGACCCGGTTCAGCCACACCAACGGGTTATGGTCGGTGACCAGAGTGAACTCCTGACCATATAAATAGGGAGTCAATTTCTTTAATGCCCACACCAAAGCCAAACACTCCTTTTCGACCGCTGCATAGCTGACTTCGCGGGGCAGGAGCTTCCGGCTGATGTAGGCAACTGGATGCTCCCCTCCATCTTCGCCTACTTGGCTGAGGACGGCTCCCAGCCCGAACATGGAAGCATCTGTATGGACGATAAAACGTTTGTTAAGGGCTGGGGCCGCCAAGACAGGAGCGTTAATTAGAGCATTTTTGAGAGCCTGGAAAGCCGTTTCACAGTGGGGAGACCACAGGACCTGTCGAGGTGTTTAGACTGGAGGAGTTGGTTGAGCTGCTCCCTTTCAGTGGGGCTAAGTCGGTCCCCTATCTGAACCTGCGCCACTATACCTGTGGGGATGCTCTTTTCTAATAGGTCTGGAATGGGTAAACTGTCGGGGTCTTCCTGAGGGGAACAACATACGGCCGTCACGTTCTCTGGCCGCTCAAAATATTCCTTGAGCATGTTTACATGGAATGTCTTTCTAAGATTGTTGTCGTGGCAGCTAGCTATCACATAAGTGGTGTCTCCCCTTTTCTCTACGATCTGGTAGGGACCCTGCCAGGACGCCTGCAATTTGTCTGTCTTCACCGGCTTAAGTACTAACACCTTTTGTCCTATGGTGAAGATTCTCTTTCGGGCCCCCCGATCGTACCATACTTTCTGTCTTCTCTGGGCCAACTGGAGATTAGCCCGCACGGATTTGGCTAATTGCTCCATTCGGTCCCTGAGTTCCAGCACGTATGGCACAATGGGGACACCGTCAGCCTCCATCTCTCCCTCCCAGTGCTCCCGGATCAGGTTTAGGGGTCCCCGTACCTTTCTTCCATAGAGCAACTCGAAGGGAGAGAACCCTGTCGTTTCCTGGGGCACCTCCCGATAAGCAAATAGGAGGTGCGGCAGGAAGCGTTCCCAGTCTCGGTATTCCTGAGTGAACGTCTTGAGCATTTGCTTGAGGGTCCCATTGAACCTCTCACACAGCCCGTTCGTCTGGGGGTGGTATGGGGAGCTCAGGAGGGACTTAATTTTGCAAACCTGCCAGAGTTGTTGGGTCAATTCAGCCGTAAATTGGGTGCCTCGGTCGGATAGGATTTCTTTTGGAAATCCTACCCGGGAGAACACCTGTACTAGTGCATTCGCTACCGTATCCGCTTGTATGTTGGATAGGGCGACAGCCTCTGGGTACCTGGTAGCGTAGTCCACTACGGTAAGAATGTATCGCTTACCGGAGGGACTAGGGGTAGCCAGTGGTCCCACTAGGTCAATAGCAACCCGGCTGAAGGGTTCCTCTACAATGGGCATATTTACTAGCTGGGCTTTAGGGTGATCGCCTCGCCTTCCTACTCGTTGACACACATCGCAGGTGTTACAGTAAGTTCTAACGTCAGCGTGCACCCCTGGCCAAAAGAACGTGTGAGTAATGCGGTGTAGGGTACGGGTAACGGCTAGGTGGCCTGCTAAGGGGATGTCGTGGCCTATTTTGAGGATTTCTTGACGGTATTTGTGGGGCACTACCAGCTGTCGCCTACGCTGTCCCCTTTTCTCTGTCCAGCGGTATAGTTTCCCTTTTTCCCATAAGAATGTTTCGTTATCTGCCCCGCCCCCTCCGGTCTCTGCTCGTTCCCGGTACTTTTGTAAGGTCGGGTCAGTCTTAGACTCTGCCTCGAAAGCATCTGGGGTGTCCCAGGGTATGGGGCCTAACCTGTCAGGCAAGGTCGGGGTAGGTCTTACCTGTGTCTCCCGCACTGGTGAGAGCTCTCGCTCCGTCCGGGCTTGGGCCCGTGTAGTCACTGGGTCCGCCTCGTTGTTGCATACTGGAGCATAGGCAGAAGTCATGGGGCCCAAATCGTTGCCCAGTAGTACTTCGGCAGGTAAATTATCCATTAGGCCCACGTTCACAGCCCCCTTTCCCGCTCCCCAATCAAGATGCACTTTAGCTGTTGGAATTTTGTACACATCCCCCCCCGCCACTCTAACGGCCACAGTCTGTCCGGATCGCTTGTGCTCTGGCACCAAATGACTCTGTACCAGCGTGATAGTAGCCCCTGTGTCTCGCAATCCCTCGGTAGATCGCCCCTCGAGCCATACCCTCTGCCGATGGTGCTGGCGGTTATCTGAGGCAGCATATACAGGGTCTGCCTCGTGAAGCGGCCCCACATATCCCTCCATAGGGGCCTCTTGGTTAACACAGAGGGCCCGGGCCGGACGATAGGACCCAGAGGGGTAATTGTAATTCCTGGGTGTCTGGTGCGTATTAAGGGGGCAGCTAGCCATGAAATGCCCTGGTTGCTTGCATCGGTGGCAAGTCGGTCTGGGACGCTCAGAGCTGTTATTGGGTGGTCCTGAGTGTCGGACGGGCCTTGTGGGCACCGGGGCTCGGAATTCAGTACGAGGGGGTGCACGGTAAACCTCTCTGGGTTCGACCCGTGCTGGAGCTCGGTAGTTCATGGGTTCGTGAAGACGGGAGTCATAATGTTCATCGGCCAATTTGGCTGCTTCTTCTAAGGTAGAAGGCCGCCTGTCTCGCAGCCATTCCTTCCCTTGCTGTTCCATGCCATTATAAAAATGTTCTAAGAGAAACAATTGTAAAATTTCCTCCCCAGTCACCGCTTTACTTCCGCTCAGCCAGTGATTTGCCGCTCTCCGCATTCGGTGCGCCCATTCCATATGGGTATCGTTAGGCTTCTTTTCCGTGCCCCGAAACTGTCGGCGATACGTGTCCGGAGTTACAGCGTACCGTCGCAACAGTGTCTCCTTAACTAGCTCATACTGTGTCACTTCCTCAGCACCCAGAGTACGAAAGGCTTCCAGGGCTCGCCCGGATAGTTTCCCAGACAATATCGTGGGCCACTCTCTGTTGGGAATCTGGTGCAGGGCACATTGCCTTTCGAAGTCCGCCAAATATTCATCAATCCCTGTCTCGCTCTCTAGGAAGGGTCGAAATGCCGCATAGGGTATCTTGGGCCTCCCAGCATTTTCGACAGGGATGATTACCTGCGGGGCTTCAGCATTGCGGTGTGCATTCGCTAGGTTGAGTTCGTGGGCTCGAGTCTCTCGTATATCCTCGTCCGCCTCTGCCATCAACTGCTGTACCAATTCCATGGAGGGGTTCGGCCCGTATAATGAGAGCCTTTCCCGAACAATCCTGGTTTTTTCGTCACTAATCGTGGTCGGTGTTTCCGCCATTGTGAAGCTCTGATCCAGTTCGGTCAATTCTGCGATCAGCTCTCTCCTCGGCCGGTTGCTGGCGTACCCCCCTCTGCTTTCAAGTAAATCCTTTTGGGTTGTACGCTTCAATTTTTCGTAAGCGCTCTCCATCCGTTCTGTACCTCTCCTAGGAAATCCAGGAAAATCCCGCCGCTGCCGCCAAATGTTACGGTTACCCTTAGTCTCGCTGAGAGATGGACCGCTTAGTAGCCTGGATCCCTATTGCTAAAGAGGGGAGAAGCTGCTTTCCATAGTATTCTATATGAGTCTCGCAAATATAGAATAATCTCCCTTAGCTGCAGTACCGCTAGGATACCCTTCTGCCCACAAAAACGAGTCAACGCTGCGATTGAGGGTCAAACAAGAACTCAGGACTGGGATGCCCAGCCTGCTTTTTATTAAGGTTACATGCACACAGGGCACTCCCAGGGGGAGAGGGGGGGAAGCACAAAATCCCCCATCACACATTTAGATAGAGAGCACTGTCCTTTGACAGGCCACAATAGGATTACAGTACTTAAGATAACAAGTTTACAAGTTCATCTTATCAATTACCAGTCTGGCTCCAGAGGTGATTAGACAATAGTTTCTAAAAGCTGAAAAAAAAGAGTTAACTCTTTATGAAATGATACTTGTTACGGTTTTCTTGGAGCCCTTCTTAGGCGCTGGCTTGCTGGTTCAGGCATTGCTGCTGGGAAATAAGCTCTTCACAACAAAATAACTAATGCTTCTGTAACACTAACCTTCTACCACACAGAAAAAAAGTATAAGAGCGCTAGTTTAAATAAAACGTAACCTTTATTGGTTATTAAAATAGGACATACAGTCAAATAAAAGCAGATAGAGATGGGATACCTCTGGCTGGCAGGCTTACGCGTTTCGGCATAGCATACTGTTGCCAGCCACAGGTGTGCATTATATACATAATTAGAAACAACACCATTGGTTAAAAGTGACATATCGTTAAAAACAACAACACGCCCAGAGTGAATTTTAAATTTAACTCTACATATCCCGGGGGTGAGCGGTGCTATTATTATAACAACATATTGAGCCTATATTACGTAGTTAAGAAACACATTAACAGCACATATGTTACCAAACAGACAAACTTTGCATAAGTCAATGTTATCTCCTTTTAACAACGATCTTTCATAGGAGTCAGCAATGTTGGTACATACATAAATCTAACTTTAGCAGAGGGGAATAGAGAGTAAAAGTTTAGAACCCCCAGTGTGTATCAGATTGTGGTTTTGTAAAAAGTATGATAGATTTAGAAAAGAACTGTATAAATTCTTATGCAAAAAGAAATAAGAAATAACTAATACGTTACCCTATAGGTCTATATGTCCATACATATAAGAGAACATATATGTGTATATAGTATATACAGTAAAACATTGTATACAATATATATATATACTAAATATACAATGAACACACACATACTATGAACTAAACCCAACACACTGTTCCCTCAGACCTAAATATTATAACTCAGTATTAGGTGATAGGTTATGGTCATTGTCCTAGTATATAACTTATACTACTATACTTACTATACTATACAACCTTATCTACTATGTTACTATGTATACTATTTTTCTAGCAGGACAATAACATGATAGTTAGGATATCAAGTGCGTGTGTATACAAATATACATGCGCATATATTAGGCCCATAGAAGACAATGGCATATTTACATAGTTGCATAGGAGCATATACATATAAAGGATAACAGTATTTATATACCAGAATCTAATAGGTCTACATATTCACTCCAGGGTCTATTGCCCAAACTAGATGTAAATTATTTGTTTAGAGAATGAGCTATTAGATTTAGTTTCAATTTCTAGTAAATCAAATGGAACAAGAATCAGATAGAACAATAATCGGGGGACTATCATTCCCAATAGTTTATAAGGTCGAACTCCGAGTTCAAACCTCTTGGTACTCTGGTATCCATTTTGAGAATCCACAACATCTCTCTTTTGGATAGGGCTACTTCACGATCACCCCCTCTTTTTGATCTTGGTACCATATCTATTGGTTGCCAGGAAAAGCAGGTTAGATCCTTCTTATGGATTTGGGCAAAGTGATATACCACAGGAGTAGTCGCTTTGCCTACTCTAATGGTGGACAAATGCTCAATAATCCTAGTTCTAATATCCCTAGTGGTGAGCCCAATGTACTGCTTTCCACATGCTGTGCAAGTTATACACTAGATGACAAAAGTAGATGTACAGTTGAGACAAAAGTTAATCTCATAGGTCTTTCCTGTTATTGTGGAGGTAAAGTGTTCTGACACAGTTAAGTAGTCACATGCTCCACATCTAGAATTACCACATCTATAGGAGCCTTTGCAACTAAGCCAGGCACTCCCTTGAGAGGCAGTCTTTGGCAGAACCGTGGGGGGCAATATGTTTCCTAGACTCCTGTTTCGTCGATACGAACATCTAAGTCCTTCCTTCACACACTGTATAAGTCTATCGTCTGCTATTAACATACCAAAATGGTACTTGACGATTTTACAGACTTCCTCATATTGCGCACTGTATTCAGTGACAAATGTGACCCCTTCTTGTATCTTTTTGTCCTTTTTTGGCTGCTTATCTTTGAGCAGATCATGTCTGTCTACTCTATCCACCTCTTTTTGTGCCCTATTCACCACCTTCCTAGGATAGCCTCTCTGGAACAAACGTTTCCTTACTTCCATCATTTGAGTCGCACTCTCACTGGCCTCGGAACAATTCCGTTTTGCCCTTACAAGTTGCCCCTCAGCTATGGCATACGGTACGTGTCTGGGGTGACAACTTTTGGCATGCAGTAGTGAGTTGCCTGATATTGGTTTTCTGTATAGGCTCGTCTCTACTCGTCCTTCAGGACTCCCACTGAGTACCACATCCAAAAAATTGATTTTGGTCTGTTGAACTTCACTTGTAAATTTTAGACCAATTTCATTGTCATTGAGTTTCTCTAGAAACCTCTCCAAATCATCATAATCGCCATTCCAGATGAGAATTAAATCATCTATGAAGTGGCGGTAAAAGGTGATACAACCACGGAGGGGGTGTCTATCTCCAAAGATGTGGGACAGCTCCTACCAACCCATAAATAGGTTGGCATAGGAGGGGGCAAACTTGGCCCCCATAACTGTCCCACATCTCTGGAGATAGAACACACCCTCAAATTCAAAAAAGTTATGAGTTAATAAAAACTCAGCCACTTGTAGAACATATCTCTGAAATTCTACAGTAAAGGAGGACCAATTCCTAAGGAAGAAGGATATTGCTTCCATTCCCTTTGAATGCGGAATGGAAGAATAAAGAGCTGTAATGTCTATGGTGACCCACAGGTTACTTTCCTTAGCCCAAGCGACATCCTTTACCAAATTCATAAGGTGTTTTGTATCCCTCAGGAAGCTAGGGAGGGCTTCAACAAATGGATGTAAAATCATATCCAGCCACTGGGACAGTCGTTCAAAGAGAGACCATATACCACTCACTATAGGACGTCCTTTTACGTCCGTGAGGGACTTATGCACCTTCGGTAGATGATGGAATACTGGAGTGACCGGGTGTTCAACATATACATATAACATAGTATCTTTGTCGACTTCCGGTGGGCGGAGCTACAGACCGGCAGCAAAGTGAAAGAGCTCCTCAGAACGTGCTCCGCTTAAATCTAAAAAGCTGCCGATCCTTGCTACCCACACACGCCATCCTTGTTGGGCTACTACCCGGACTCTAGCCCCAACTGGTCAAAAGGTGTGAAGGGCCGAATATCGCCCTAGCCCCTGGAAGGGAAGAAAGTGCGCAATAGAGCGCACTCCATCTTGGAGTGAGGCCCACGCTACCCCCGCAGTGGACACGGCTGCTACCCGGCTACAAGAGGGAAACCCCGCCGCTATAACCTGCCTGAGGGAGTGAGTACAAGCCACTTGGCCGCACAACTGAGTGCATTCTTCCCCCACACTAACAGTATATAACAGTAAATGGTGCAAAACCGGAGGTGTAAATGCATGCAGGGGACTGTGTAAAACTGACATCTACATACGATTCCGCCTGAACGCACCCCTAAAGATTCCTATCTGTTGTAAGGACACTTGATATAGCTGGACTGTACAATTCATTGTAAAAGAAGCATTACAATTTTTTGGAGCAGAGTTTCAAGCACATTGGGGCTCTGGGCTTTATTCTGACAAAGAGACTTATTCCTTACCCAGCTGCATTTTCTCTTTCCTATCTGCACATACTGTATTGCGCATATGTCCTTAAGAGGTTTAAGTGTAACAGCAAAGTTGAAGGAAAACTGTTGTTTCATGAAGCATTGGTGTTCAGTTCACTGGATGTGGGTTTGTTTCTTTTGGATTGCTGATTCAGGGGCTAATACTGCCATCTAGAGGACTCTCACACTCATAACAAGATATCTTTGTTTATGCTGTCAGCAACTTGGTGCAAGTATTGCATGAAGCTAGATCAATACTTCAAACCTATATCAAGCTCACTGGCTGACAAAATGACATCCAGACATAAGCAATCAGATAAGAAGAGGCCTGCACCAGAGTCACATACTGAATCCCCATCCTCCCCCAAATCCTCACACGTAATTACAACTGACTCCTCTGCGCTCCTCCAGGAACTCAAATCATTCTTTCTACCAAAGATAGAGTCCCTTCAGGCTGGGGTGGATACGCTAACCAGCGAAATACGCCAATTCTCTACTAGAATTTCTCACGTGGAGCAACGTGTATCTGATGTAGAGGATAGACAAAGCTCAACCTCCATCTCAGTAAGGCAATTGCAGCGCCAAAACCAAATATTACAAGACAAGGTGGATGATCTTGAAAATCGGAGCCGGAGGAATAACCTCAGAATGGTTGGTGTTCCTGAAACAGTAAAGAATAAAGATTTGCTTGAATTTACTGCTTTAACAATCCCTAAGTTGCTAAAAATGAATCCAGATCACCTGCCCCTAGACATAGAACGAGCTCATCGTATAGGCCCGGATAGAGGCCTAGAGACTTTGAACTCCCGCCCGCGCCAAGTAATTTACAAATGCCTCAACTACCAAGAGAAACTCGCTTTGTTACGAGCATATAGAGCTCATTCAGGGGATCTGATCTTTGAAGGCAAGAAAATATTAATTTTTCAGGACTTTTCTGCAGAGGTCACCAAACTCAGGAAGGAATTTGCTCCACTGTACTCTCGCCTCCACAAAGAGGGGAGACAGGCTTCCCTGCTGTATCCTGCTAAACTAAGACTGCAAACTCCTGCTGGTCCCAAGTTTTTCAGCTCCCCCAAAGATCTGCAAGAGTATCTAGATAAGAATGATCAGCAAGATGTACACTGAACGCAGACGGTTTCTCTGTCATCCTCAACCTTCTCCAAACTCTCTGTTTTACAATGGAGAAATGTGGTGTTGCAACCTATCCCACGTCAGAGAGAGTGGCTGGGATTGAACTTAGGAATCCTGGACTGCCTGAACAGTTAACAAGTGATAGACCGTTGCTTACAGGAACTATGCTATGGGTGCTTATGCGCTCTCCCACTTCTTGGTCCAGGAATGCCAAAGTTTTAGACTTTGGGAAGCTAATGGTTTGGTTTCTCAATGTTTTTCTGTTTTGTGTTAAAAGTTATGTTTTACATGCATTTATGAAGGTAAACGTTTATGCTTCTTGTCTCTCATGTTTGGCACTAGTCCCCTCTACGCATAACGATGGTGAAGTGGCATTTCTTCCCCCCCTCCCAAGTTTCAGAGCTGAGCCATACGTAGGATCCCTAAGCTCTTGCATGGCTGGTAAACTTCCCTCTCCTTGTTTAGAGTCATATATACCCGGCAGCCAATATGTAGTGAGATCGTCACAAGGCATTACGCTAAAACCCTTATACTGGGACCCCTGTTGTATTTTAATGTCTAAGGGAACATGTATATATGGCCACTGCACACACCATAGTGGCAAAGCTTGGAAGATGGATCAAAATAGTAACACTTCTAGTCAGTTAGACCCCCACTTACCATTGACCGCCCTGGAGAGATGAGTAGGGTGGGCAGCTTACTTTATGTCCCTAGCATGTGATTGCCTGCCAGTTTTTACGGCTGTTCAGTTTTCCTTTATAGAGGTTCCTGCTAAGTTCAACATAGTTATTGTTAAAAATCCGCCCTGCTACCAAGATAATCTTAAGATAAGTTGGGGACTTCATCCTCTCACTCAAGTTGGTGAGATGTACCGATGTTTGGTTAGAATCTGTTTGTCATGTGTGTATGATTTGGCTTCAATATCTGTACTATGTGATGCACTAATGCCTTTGTGTCTCTCCCATCAGCAGCAGTTGTTCCTCCACTCTGGGGGGCCCCCGCACCATGTAATCCTTGACACGTGGGAACCCTGGGGTTTGACTGCTCGACTTTATCCCATTAGGCCTAACTGTAAGTACAACTCCCTGGCACAAATTGATGGTACTTTTTTCCCATACCGCACTTCTCCCTACACCTCAGGGTGTCCATATTTTCTCTTACTAGTCCGTCTGCTCCTGAGGCAATCTCCTAGGTTAGTGGAGATGGGTGGAACATTCCATATTTTATTTAGATAATGGCGCAGCGCTATAATGTGGTTTCCTGGAATGTTGGGGGTATCACCTCTCCAGCTAAAAGAAGCAAAATTCTCCACTACCTCAATTCAATTCATGCAGACATTGCACTGTTGCAAGAGACTCATTTGACACAGGAAGAACATGACAAGCTGAAGGTTAGATGGGTGGGTCAAGTCATAAATACACCAACGACAGGCAGAAAAAAAAGGGGTGGCGATCCTGGTTAGGAAAGGGTTAGCTATTACGTTTACAGACACACAAATAGATGTACAGGGTAGATACATCCTCACTGACTTGCATATATCTTCCAAAACCTATACCCTCTGTAATGTCTACAGACCGAATAATCTCTCTCCCCACTTTTGGTCTCAGATACAATCACATCTAACTAAACGTAATGGCTCACCAATCCTCATGGGAGGAGACTTTAATATGGCCCAATTATCCCCACTTGATAGATTTCTAGAACCCTCGCACTCCCCCAAGGTAAAACCGAGCTCTCAAAGGCAGAAAAGTGAATCCAAAATTATTTTAAGGCTCAAGGAGGGCTTGGGACTAATTGATTTATGGAGATTGCGTAACCCGGAAGTTAGAGATTATACTTGCATGTCTAAGTCACATCACACACTGTCCAGGATTGACTATTTCCTTACGTCTCCTGGTCTCACCCCCAATATACCTTCAAGCAGAATACAATCCATCACCATATCGGACCATGCCCCTATCACACTGGTGTTAGATTTCATTCCCCCGGATAACCTACGCAAGACATGGAGGTTTCCTTCCCATCTTTACAATAATGTAGATTTTTGCCAACAGGTACTCTCATACTGGATAGACTACAATGCAGAAAATGCCCAACACCACGATAACCCAGATCTCTTTTGGCACGCCTCAAAGGCTGTGCTAAGGGGAAGAATTACAGTATACACTTCGCACCATAAGAAACAGGCTAAGAGGCTCACTGATCAGATGTTAAGGAACCTTACAGAAGCATATAACACATATTTGCGGCATCCAACAAACCAAACGAGGCAACATTATTACAACTTAAAGCAAGAGAGAGACACTCATATCCAAATGGTAGATAATATCCACACACTACATAGGCAGGGAAGATTTTATAGGTATGGGAATAAGGCGGGGAAAATAATGGCAAACATGGTCAAGGTGGTCGCCCCTAGATCTAACATCCCAGCAATCGCCACGGATAGTGGTCTTTGCAGTGATAGCCCTACAATAATGAAAGAGTTTGTGTCATATTACACTAAATTATACACTAAGCAGGATATACTAGAACATAACAAGCAAGCATTCTGGCGCGATGTCACTATTCCCACCATAACACAGGAACAGTTGGCTACGCTCAATACCCCCATCCAAGCACAAGAAATCGTGAATACCATAAAAAGCATCAAACTAGGGAAAGCGGCGGGGCCTGATGGTCTCCCCGCAGAGTATTACAAAATCCTATGTCCTGAAATAGCGCCTACTTTGGCGAGGCTGTTTTCTGAGTATTTAGCGGGGAAGTCTGTACCAGACTCTAGATTTACTGATGCCAATATATGCGTCATCCCCAAACCAGATATAGACTCGACTTTACCATCGTCTTATAGGCCAATTTCTCTATTAAATGGAGACTATAAGTTGATGGCTAAAATTCTCGCAAATCGGTTGGCAGAAGTTATGCCCCTGTTGGTCCATCCAGACCAGACGGGCTTTGTCAGACACCGTTCCTCAGTTATTAACCTACGCAAGGCACTGGCAGTTATAGCGCACTACCACCAAGCCCAAAATAACAAGACTGACGTCCCACTACTAGATGCCTGCTTCCTCTCTGTCAACGCCGAAAAGGCATTCGATAGGGTGGAGTGGGATCATCTATACACTACTCTTACGAATTTTGGTATCACAGGCCACTTCTTAGATGTTGTACGCAGACTATATGAGGCACCCTCGGCATCCATCATTATTAATGGTGGTCTTTCCCCTTCCTTTAGGCTAGAAAGGGGCACAAGACAAGGTTGCCCAATGTCCCCACTCCTATTCGACCTTGCCATTGAGCCACTGGCATGCTATATCCGTCAACATTGCGCCGGACTCAGACTCCATACACAATGTTTACATATCTCGCTATTCGCTGATGACCTCTTACTATACATTAGCAATCCTGATCTTAATGTTCCTCCAATACTGGAGATAATGTCAAAGTTTGGTACCTTTACTGGATACAAAATAAACGAGGACAAATCTGAGGTCACTTGGCTTCAAAATCAGAAGGGTGCATCACTGCAGAACACGAGCCTAAAAATCACGGATGGGTCCTTTAAGTACCTAGGGATTCACTTACATGTGGACCCCAAACATATTTATCACCTCAATATCCCAAAAGTCATAGGCCTCGCTTCCATTGAGTCGTTAAAAATGGAGCCGTAAGCTACCGAAGCGGCCGACAGCTAAAAGTAATTTACGGCTGCATTTTAGTACCAGGTTTCCATTGAAAAGATTAGCGTGTTGCGCGCAGTCGCTCATTTCATGTAGCTGTAAGTTAACGTTGTGTTAACGCTTCCATCTGACGTCGGATTTCTTGAAAATCAATTAGTTGCTAAGGTAACCCGACCTTACGCTATAGAATTTACGTTTAACGTCCGTGCTTCTTACCTGTGATCGCCTCTCAAGAAAAATAAAAAAACACTTATCCATATTTTTAATAATCAAATACTATTTTCTAATATAATTATATTTAACACTTCATAAATATAAGTAATATTTATTGCTGCCCTAGGCATAGGTCTAGTTTGCATTCTGTAGATATGTTCTTGCATATATTATTATATTTAAATATATACTGATATTTCTATTAGAATATAAGTTCAACTATTTCTATACATGAGACAACAATAAATATTACTTATAACAATTTATTTCTACATTAAAACACTTGCATTATTTGCAAGTTTTATAATTTCAATAGAAAATAGGTCTCAAAAAGCACAATTTTCCTCTTTTACACCTAGTTGAGCTGGGGGTAATATTTCTCAATGTATCGACAGCCTCCGACAATGTATTAACGGTTAGCGCTTTCATTGGAAACCTGGTATAATTTATCGATTAACGGCTTCTATTACTTTCTATGGGACGCGAAGATCTTTTCGGCAGCCGAAGTCCGGCTGCCGATATTGAGGTATAACGCGCCATTGGAAACAGTCGATAAACGATATCGCTTCCGACAGCATATTTATCGGTTTGCGAGTGCACGCAAACTGAATTACGACTCAATGGAAGCGAGGCCATAGTCGGTGCACAGGACACCATCCGAGGTTGGAGGGGTCTTCCCCTCTCCCTCCATGGGAGAATCCACCTATTGAAAATGGTAATTTTACCAAAAATCTTGTACCCCTTGCAAATGCTCCCTCTTCTGCTTCACAACAGAGACATACAGGCTATCTCTTCTACTTTTGCCTCTTTTGTGTGGAATCAAAAAAAGCATAGGATCAACATAACCAGACTATCCATGCCATTGGAGGCGGGGGGCCTTCGGTTCCCAAACATTCAGTGGTACAATTGGGCAACGCTAACTAAGCTAGTTCTTGACTGGCTGACTGGATCTGATTACTTTAGCCATGCTGTGGAGACGGACTGTGCATCACCGCTGAATTTAGCCTACCTCCCACACTCTACCTTGCCTTCTCTGCCCCATCACATCTCTCAGAACATATTGTTTAGAGACCCGCTGAGGGCATGGCACAAATTATGTCGATTCTGGAACATGGATCATAAAGTGACCAAATACCTACCAATACAGGGAAACCCTAGGTTCATACCTGGCTTCACCACTCGAGCCTTTCAGAGATGGAAGGCCTCTGGCCTGACCTCTATTGCGCAGTTCATCAATCCTAGCACGCTCCAGGTTCTCCCTTTCCAAGAGCTAAGGGAGGCCCTTGCTATCCCCGCTGACACCATGTTTGCATATTTTCAATGTAGGCACTTTGTTAGGGCTCTCATCTCAGATAATCAGCTCACTAACGTTAACTCTAGTGTGGATAGACTAGTTCGCACGACGAAACAGGGATCACACTCCATAACTTGAATATACAACGAAATCACAAATCATTTAGAACAGTCTGTCCTTCAAGCAATACATAACAAATGGCAAGAGGCAAGAGACATGCAGATTACGACACAAGACATCACAGATAGCTTTCAGAGAGTTAGGGTAGCCACCCTTTCAGCTTATTCAAGAGAGGCACACACTAAACTAATGCATCAGGCATATATTCTCCCCAAATTAAGACTTAGATGGGTCCCTCAGGCAATAGACAAGTGTAACAAATGCTCCCTTGCATCACCTGACCTCATACATTTGATATGGGACTGTCCCAAACTAAAAAGACTATGGGGCAAAATTAGGTTTTGGCTCCAGAGGGTACTCCAGCAGGAGAAAACGTTAACTCCCTCCAACATTATTTTCCTGACCGATTCGGGGGTCTCACCCCAATATCAGAAATTTCTAAACGCTGTAATTTTGCTCTCTCGGAAACTAATCATGCAATATTGGGTGAAGGATAGGGCCCCGCCCTTCAAGAAACTGTTAGGTGCGCTACACACTCAGGCCCTGTTGGAGCAGGCGGACGTACAGGGAGACCTTGATAGGAGAATAAAATTTTACATTTACAAATGGGAACCATATTTATTGTACATCTCACCACAAGTGAGACATAAAATACTTTATCCCTTTCGCAACTCAATGTTTATCTTGGAGGAAAATCTACAAGGGAAGTGGTGTCTTTCTCCACCGCTGCCCCCCACGACCCCCTCCATGCCGACCTGACAACATATGTCTAGCTCCATAGCAGACCATACCTCCTTCTGATAAAGGTGCCGGGGAGTTCTTCTGCCCCCCCCCCCCCCCCCTGGAGTGGAGGGACTTGTTAGGATTGTTTAGGCCATACACTTATTGTTTTAAGGTTTGCATATGTTTTATAGAAAAAGGAAAAGAACCAGATTATCATCTCAGTGTGGAGATAATATGCATGGGGAAGGCTCTCTCCCTCAGATTGTGGGGGATGAGGGTTGTCGAATTCCCTCTCTGTATCATACAAATGTAATTTTTGATGTATTGGATATTGTGATTTCCATATTGTGATGAATCTGGATTATAAATAAAGTTATAAAAAAAAAAAAAAAACATAGTATCTTTGTCAATAAAACCATTCTCTACTCCCTCATCCAAAAGGTGCATAAGTTCTCTCTTAAAACGACATGTAGGGTTAGTGGTTAATACAGAATAACGTCTGTCATTCAGCTGGCGCATGGCTTCATTGATATATTGTGCCCTGTTCATCACCACCACTGAACCACCCTTGTCCGCATTCTTTATGACTAGATTATGATTATTGGCCAGGGAGGACAATGCTTCCCTCTCTACTCTACCCAGGTTGTTAGAAGTGTTTTTGGTAGTGTCAGCAAGGCGCTTGAGATCACTTTCCACTCTTTTGTAGAAATTTTCAATTACATTACCCCTGCTATGTATTGGGTAGAATTTTGATGGAGGTTTCAAGCTTTTTGCTTTACTAATGTTTTGCACATTTTCAAATCCCTCACTTTCTAACAAAAGAGTGTTCAGTGAAACCAAGTCGCAAGATTCAGGAAAACTGAGATCAGTATTCAAGTTAGTGGTGACCCATTTGGCACCCTGTTCTTCACAAAAAGACATAGTATCATTACCTGAGAAATGGCCTTTTAATGTTATATTTCGGATTAACCGATTCACATCAATAATTGTATGAAAAAGATTGAAATTCGTAGTTGGTACAAATCCTAGGCCAAGACTCAATACACGTATCTGAGCATCAGATAATACTACGTCTGAAAGATTTATAACACATGTCATTAGTATTTTGTTTGATTCCTCGTTTCCCTCAACCTGTATCCTGACTTCTCCTGGCCTGTTGCCCCTCCCCTGTCTGGGTTGCTCTGGGGTAAGGAAAAAACCTGTTGCAAATGTTCTTGTCCAACATCAGAATGAATCGGTTTTGTTAGTCTATCTCTTGATTCTTCTAGTTCCTTAGTTGGTTCACTAGCTTTATATTTACTCCCTGTGTCTCTCTGTCCTTTAGTCTGATCAGATGTTGTACTCTTGTGTGATGTTACATAGGTACTTTTAGCCTCAGTTTGATTATTTTTGAGAATACCTCTCTGTGTTGTCACTTCATCTCCACTAGTACTGTCCCCTGATTATGTTATCCTGTGTTAGAGAAAACATATGTGAAATACAAACTGAGCTTAACTCTAGAAAAAATGATACAGATTATGGTAGATTTGATGTAGTTCTAAGAAACACTATTGTTGAGGTTAAAAAATCAGTCATTGATATAAAGCACAATAAGTACATTCGTGACCAGACAGACTATGACACAGACTCAGTATATGTGTGGAATCGCACAAGGCAAACCCAGGTTCGCAAACAAAAAAACCGTAACAGAGGGAGACGTAAAAGAAGAGGTAGGAGACATACCCAAGTGACATTTTCAGACACTGAGGCAGAATCAGGGGACAGTACTAGTGGAGATGAAGTGACAACACAGAGAGGTATTCTCAAAAATAATCAAACTGAGGCTAAAAGTACCTATGTAACATCACACAAGAGTACAACATCTGATCAGACTAAAGGACAGAGAGACACAGGGAGTAAATATAAAGCTAGTGAACCAACTAAGGAACTAGAAGAATCAAGGGATAGACTAACAAAACCGATTCATTCTGATGTTGGACAAGAACATTTGCAACAGGTTTTTTCCTTACCCCAGAGCAACCCAGACAGGGGGGGAGGGGCAACAGGCCAGGAGAAGTCAGGATACAGGTTGAGGGAAACGAGGAATCAAACAAAATACTAATGACATGTGTTATAAATCTTTCAGACGTAGTATTATCTGATGCTCAGATACGTGTATTGAGTCTTGGCCTAGGATTTGTACCAACTACGAATTTCAATCTTTTTCATACAATTATTGATGTGAATCGGTTAATCCGAAATATAACATTAAAAGGCCATTTCTCAGGTAATGATACTATGTCTTTTGTGAAGAACAGGGTGCCAAATGGGTCACCACTAACTTGAATACTGATCTCAGTTTTCCTGAATCTTGCGACTTGGTTTCACTGAACACTCTTTTGTTAGAAAGTGAGGGATTTGAAAATGTGCAAAACATTAGTAAAGCAAAAAGCTTGAAACCTCCATCAAAATTCTACCCAATACATAGTAGGGGCAATGTAATTGAAAATTTCTACAAAAGAGTGGAAAGTGATCTCAAGCGCCTTGCTGACACTACCAAAAACACTTCTAACAACCTGGGTAGAGTAGAGAGGGAAGCATTGTCCTCCCTGGCCAATAATCATAATCTAGTCATAAAGAATGCGGACAAGGGTGGTTCAGTGGTGGTGATGAACAGGGCACAATATATCAATGAAGCCATGCGCCAGCTGAATGACAGACGTTATTCTGTATTAACCACTAACCCTACATGTCGTTTTAAGAGAGAACTTATGCACCTTTTGGATGAGGGAGTAGAGAATGGTTTTATTGACAAAGATACTATGTTATATGTATATGTTGAACACCTGGTCACTCCAGTATTCCATCATCTACCGAAGGTGCATAAGTCCCTCACGGATGTAAAAGGATGTCCTATAGTGAGTGGTATATGGTCTCTCTTTGAACGACTGTCCCAGTGGCTGGATATGATTTTACATCCTTTTGTTGAAGCCCTCCCTAGCTTCCTGAGGGATACAAAACACCTTATGAATTTGGTAAAGGATGTCGCTTGGGCTAAGGAAAGTAACCTGTGGGTCACCATAGACGTTACAGCTCTTTATTCTTCCATTCCGCATTCAAAGGGAATGGAAGCAATATCCTTCTTCCTTAGGAATTAGTCCTCCTTTACTGTAGAATTTCAGAGATATGTACTACAAGTGGCTGAGTTTTTATTAACTCATAACTTTTTTGAATTTGAGGGTGTGTTCTATCTCCAGAGATGTGGGACAGCTATGGGGGCCAAGTTTGCCCCCTCCTATGCCAACCTATTTATGGGTTGGTGGGAGCTGTCCCACATCTTTGGAGATAGGAACCCCCTCCGTGGTTGCATTACCTTTTACCGCCGCTTCATAGATGATTTAATTCTCATCTGGAATGGCGATTATGATGATTTGGAGAGGTTTCTAGAGAAACTCAATGACAATGAAATTGGTCTAAAATTTACAAGTGAAGTTCAACAGACCAAAATCAATTTTTTGGATGTGGTACTGAGTGGGAGTCCTGAAGGACGAGTAGAGACGAGCCTATACAGAAAACCAATATCAGGCAACTCACTACTGCATGCCAAAAGTTGTCACCCCAGACACGTACCGTATGCCATAGCTAAGGGGCAACTTGTAAGGGCAAAACGGAATTGTTCCGAGGCCAGTGAGAGTGCGACTCAAATGATGGAAGTAAGGAAACGTTTGTTCCAGAGAGGCTATCCTAGGAAGGTGGTGAATAGGGCACAAAAAGAGGTGGATAGAGTAGACAGACATGATCTGCTCAAAGATAAGCAGCCAAAAAAGGACAAAAAGATACAAGAAGGGGTCACATTTGTCACTGAATACAGTGCGCAATATGAGGAAGTCTGTAAAATCGTCAAGTACCATTTTGGTATGTTAATAGCAGACGATAGACTTATACAGTGTGTGAAGGAAGGACTTAGATGTTCGTATCGACGAAACAGGAGTCTAGGAAACATATTGTACCCACGGTTCTGCCAAAGACTGCCTCTCAAGGGAGTGCCTGGCTTAGTTGCAAAGGCTCCTATAGATGTGGTAATTCTAGATGTGGAGCATGTGACTATTTAACTGTGTCAGAACACTTTACCTCCACAATAACAGGAAAGACCTATGAGATTAACTTTTGTCTCAACTGTACATCTACTTTTGTCATCTACTGTATAACTTGCACAGCATGTGGAAAGCAGTACATTGGGCTCACCACTAGGGATATTAGAACTAGGATTATTGAGCATTTGTCCACCATTAGAGTAGGCAAAGCGACTACTCCTGTGGTATATCACTTTGCCCAAATCCATAAGAAGGATCTAACCTGCTTTTCCTGGCAACCAATAGATATGGTACCAAGATCAAAAAGAGGGGGTGATCGTGAAGTAGCCCTATCCAAAAGAGAGATGTTGTGGATTCTCAAAATGGATACCAGAGTACCAAGAGGTTTGAACTCGGAGTTCGACCTTATAAACTATTGGGAATGATAGTCCCCCGATTATTGTTCTATCTGATTCTTGTTCCATTTGATTTACTAGAAATTGAAACTAAATCTAATAGCACATTCTCTAAACAAATAATTTACATCTAGTTTGGGCAATAGATCCTGGAGTGAATATGTAGACCTATTAGATTCTGGTATATAAATACTGTTATCCTTTATATGTATATGCTCCTATGCAACTATGTACATATGCCATTGTCTTCTATGGGCCTAATATATGTGCATGTATATTTGTATACACACGCACTTGATATCCTAACTATCATGTTATTGTCCTGCTAGAAAAATAGTATAGTAGTATAAGTTATATACTAGGACAATGACCATAACCTATCACCTAATACTGAGTTATAATATTTAGGTCTGAGGGAACAGTGTGTTGGGTTTAGTTCATAGTATGTGTGTGTTCATTGTATATTTAGTATATATATTGTATACAATGTTTTACTGTATATACTATATACACATATATGTTCTCTAATATGTATGGACATATAGACCTATAGGGTAACGTATTAGTTATTTCTTCTGTTAAGTGTGATCAGTCCACGGGTCATCATTACTTCTGGGATATTACTCCTCCCCAACAGGAAGTGCAAGAGGATTCACCCAGCAGAGCTGCATATAGCTCCTCCCCTCTACGTCACTCCCAGTCATTCTCTTGCACCCAACGACTAGATAGGATGTGTGAGAGGACTATGGTGATTATACTTAGTTTTATATCTTCAATCAAAAGTTTGTTATTTTAAAATAGCACCGGAGTGTGTTATTATCTCTCTGGCAGAGTTTGAAGAAGAATCTACCAGAGTTTTTGTTATGATTTTAGCCGGAGTAGTTAAGATCATATTGCTGTTTCTCGGCCATCTGAGGAGAGGTAAACTTCAGATCAGAGGACAGCGGGCAGATGAATATGCATAGAGGTATGTAGCAGTTTTTATTTTCTGACAATGGAATTGATGAGAAAATCCTGCCATACCGATATAATGTCATGTATGTATACTTTACACTTCAGTATTCTGGGGAATGGTACTTCACTAGAATTACACTGTAAGAAATACATAAAGCTGTTTAATAACTAGAGATTATGTTTAACGTTTTTGCTGGAATGTAAAATCGTTTTCATTTACTGAGGTACTGAGTGAATAAATGTTTGGGCACTATTTTTCCACTTGGCAGTTGCTTAATCTGTTTTTCTGACAGTTTCTGTTCTCCCTCACTGCTGTGTGTGAGGGGGAGGGGCCGTTTTTTTGGCGCTTTTACTGCATCAAATATTTCAGTCAGCAACTCATTGTATTCCCTGCATGATCCGGTTCATCTCTACAGAGCTCAGGGGTCTTCAAAACTTATTTTGAGGGAGGTAATTTCTCTCAGCAGAGCTGTGAGAATTATAGTTTGACTGAGATAAAAAAACGTTTATTCTGTAATTTGTTTCCTGCTTTCAGAATTTGTTATCTTTGCTAATGGGATTAAACCTTTGCTAAAGTTGTGTTGTTTACAAGGATTGAGGCTATAACTGTTTCAATTTATTAATTTTCAACTGTCATAGATCTTCTGTGCTTCTTAAAGGCACAGTACGTTTTAATATTATTCTAATTGAATTGTATTTCCAAGTTGCAATTTTATTTGCTAGTGTGTTAAACATGTTTGATTCAGAGGATGATACCTGTGTCATTTGTTGCAATGCCAAAGTGGAGCCCAATAGAAATTTATGTACTAACTGTATTGATGCTACTTTAAATAAAAGTCAATCTGTACAAATTGAACAAATTTCACCAAACAACGAGGGGAGAGTTATGCCGACTAACTCGCCTCACGTGTCAGTACCTACATCTCCCGCTCAGAGGGAGGTGCGTGATATTGTAGCGCCGAGTACATCTGGGCGGCCATTACAAATCACATTACAGGATATGGCTACTGTTATGACTGAGGTTTTGGCTAAAAGCGTGATCACTCTGGGGTGAGAACAGAGTGCGCTGATAATATTAGGGCCATGTCAGACACTGCGTCACAGGTGGCAGAACATGAGGACGGAGAACTTCATTCTGTGGGTGACGGTTCTGATCCAAACAGACTGGATTCAGATATTTCAAATTTTAAATTTAAACTGGAAAACCTCCGTGTATTACTAGGGGAGGTGTTAGCGGCTCTGAATGATTGTAACACAGTTGCAATACCAGAGAAAATGTGTAGGTTGGATAAATATTTTGCGGTACCGACGAGTACTGAGGTTTTTCCTATACCTAAGAGACTTACTGAAATTGTTACTAAGGAGTGGGATAGACCCGGTGTGCCGTTCTCACCCCCTCCGATATTTAGAAAAATGTTTCCAATAGACGCCACCACAAGGGACTTATGGCAAACGGTCCCTAAGGTGGAGGGAGCAGTTTCTACCTTAGCTAAGCGTACCACTATCCCGGTGGAGGATAGCTGTGCTTTTTCAGATCCAATGGATAAAAAGTTAGAGGGTTACCTTAAGAAAATGTTTGTTCAACAAGGTTTTATATTGCAACCCCTTGCATGCATTACGCCGATCACGGCTGCAGCGGCATTCTGGATTGAGTCTCTGGAAGAGAACATTGGTTCAGCTACTCTGGACGACATTACGGACAGGCTTAGAGTCCTTAAACTAGCTAATTCATTCATTTCGGAGGCCGTAGTACATCTTACTAAACTTACGGCGAAGAATTCAGGATTCGCCATTCAGGCACGCAGGGCGCTGTGGCTAAAATCCTGGTCAGCTGATGTTACTTCTAAGTCTAAATTGCTTAATATACCTTTCAAAGGGCAGACCTTATTCGGGCCCGGGTTGAAAGAGATTATCGCTGACATTACAGGAGGTAAAGGCCATGCCCTGCCTCAGGACAAAGCCAAAGCCAAGACTAGACAGTCTAATTTTCGTTCCTTTCGTAATTTCAAAGCTGGAGCAGCATCAACTTCCTCTGCACCAAAACAGGAAGGAGCTGTTGCTTGCTACAGACAAGGCTGGAAACCTAACCAGTCCTGGAACAAGGGCAAGCAGACTAGGAAACCTGCTGCTGCCCCTAAGACAGCATGAATTGAGGGCCCCCGATCCGGGATCGGATCTAGTGGGGGGCAGACTTTCTCTCTTCGCCCAGGCTTGGGCAAGAGATGTTCAGGATCCCTGGGCGCTAGAGATAATATCTCAGGGATACCTTCTGGACTTCAAATACTCTCCTCCAAGAGAGAGATTTCATCTGTCAAGATTGTCAACAATCCAGACAAAGAAAGAGGCGTTTCTACGCTGCGTACAAGAGCTCTTGTTAATGGGAGTAATCCATCCAGTTCCACGATCGGAACAGGGACAGGGGTTTTACTCAAATCTGTTTGTGGTTCCCAAAAAAGAGGGAACTTTCAGACCAATCCTGGACTTAAAGATCCTAAACAAATTCCTAAGAGTTCCATCGTTCAAGATGGAGACTATTCGGACAATTTTACCTATGATCCAAGAGGGTCAGTACATGACCACTGTAGATTTAAAAGATACTTACCTTCACATACCGATTCACAAAGATCATTATCGGTACCTAAGGTTTGCCTTCCTAGACAGGCATTACCAGTTTGTGGCTCTTCCATTCGGATTGGCTACAGCTCCAAGAATCTTCACAAAGGTTCTGGGTGCTCTTCTGGCGGTACTAAGACCTCGGGGAATCTCGGTAGCTCCATACCTAGACGACATTCTGATACAAGCTTCAAGCTTTCAAACTGCCAAGTCTCATACAGAGTTAGTGCTGGCATTTCTAAGTTCACATGGATGGAAGGTGAACGAAAAGAAAAGTTCACTCGTTCCACTCACAAGAGTTCCCTTCCTGGGGACTCTTATAGATTCTGTAGAAATGAAGATTTACCTGACAGAGGACAGGCTAACAAGACTTCAAAGTGCTTGCCGCACCCTTCATTCCATTCAACACCCGTCAGTGGCTCAATGCATGGAGGGAATCGGCTTAATGGTAGCGGCAATGGACATAGTACCCTTTGCACGCTTACACCTCAGACCACTGCAACTGTGCATGCTAAGTCAGTGGAATGGGGATTACTCAGACTTATCCCCTTCTCTGAATCTGGATCAAGAGACCAGAAATTCTCTTCTATGGTGGCTTTCTCGGCCACATCTGTCCAGGGGGATGCCATTCAGCAGACCAGACTGGACAATTGTAACAACAGACGCCAGCCTTCTAGGTTGGGGTGCCGTCTGGAATTCTCTGAAGGCTCAGGGACGATGGAGTCAGGAGGAGAGTCTCCTGCCAATAAACATTCTGGAATTGAGAGCAGTTCTCAATGCCCTCCTGGCTTGGCCCCAGTTGACAACTCGGGGGTTCATCAGGTTTCAGTCGGACAACATCACGACTGTAGCTTACATCAACCATCAGGGAGGGACAAGAAGCTCCCTAGCTATGATGGAAGTATCAAAGATAATTCTCTGGGCAGAGTCTCACTCTTGCCACCTGTCAGCAATCCACATCCCGGGAGTGGAGAACTGGGAGGCGGATTTCTTAAGTCATCAGACTTTTCATCCGGGGGAGTGGGAACTTCATCCGGAGGTCTTTGCCCAAATACTTCGACGTTGGGGCAAACCAGAGATAGATCTCATGGCGTCTCGACAGAACGCCAAGCTTCCTCGTTACGGGTCCAGATCCAGGGACCCAGGAGCAGTCCTGATAGATGCTCTGACAGCACCTTGGGACTTCAGGATGGCTTACGTGTTTCCACCCTTCCCGTTGCTTCCGCGATTGATTGCCAGAATCAAACAAGAGAGAGCATCAGTGATTCTAATAGCACCTGCGTGGCCACGCAGGACTTGGTATGCAGACCTGGTGGACATGTCATCCTGTCCACCTTGGTCTCTACCTCTGAAACAGGACCTTCTGATACAGGGTCCCTTCAAACATCAAAATCTAACTTCTCTGAAGCTGACTGCTTGGAAATTGAACGCTTGATTTTATCAAGACTTGGGTTTTCTGAGTCAGTTATTGATACCTTAATACAGGCTAGGAAACCTGTTACCAGAAAGATTTACCATAAGATATGGCGTAAATACCTATATTGGTGTGAATCCAAAGGTTACTCTTGGAGTAAGGTTAGGATTCCTAGGATATTGTCTTTTCTACAAGAAGGTTTAGAAAAGGGTTTATCTGCTAGTTCATTAAAGGGACAGATCTCAGCTCTGTCCATTCTGTTACACAAACGTCTGTCAGAAGTTCCTGACGTCCAGGCTTTTTGTCAGGCTTTGACCAGGATTAAGCCTGTGTTTAAAACTGTTGCTCCACCATGGAGTCTAAACCTTGTTCTTAATGTTTTTCAGGGCGTTCCGTTTGAACCCCTTCATTCCATTGATATAAAGTTGTTATCTTGGAAAGTTCTATTTTTAATGGCTATTTCCTCGGCTCGAAGAGTCTCTGAATTATCAGCCTTACATTGTGATTCTCCTTATTTGATTTTTCATTCGGATAAGGTAGTCCTGCGTACTAAACCTGGGTTCTTACCTAAGGTAGTTACTAACAGGAATATCAATCAAGAGATTGTTGTTCCTTCTTTATGCCCAAATCCTTCTTCAAAGAAGGAACGTCTACTGCACAACCTGGATGTAGTCCGTGCTCTAAAATTTTACTTACAGGCAACTAAGGAATTTCGACAAACGTCTTCTCTGTTTGTCATTTACTCTGGGCAGAGGAGAGGTCAAAAAGCTTCCGCTACCTCTCTTTCTTTTTGGCTTCGTAGCATAATTCGTTTAGCTTTTGAGACTGCTGGACAGCAGCCTCCTGAAAGAATTACAGCTCATTCTACTAGAGCTGTGGCTTCCACTTGGGCCTTCAAGAATGAGGCCTCTGTTGAACAGATTTGCAAGGCTGCAACTTAGTCTTCGCTTCATACTTTTTCCAAATTTTACAAATTTGACACTTTTGCTTCATCGGAGGCTATTTTTGGGAGAAAGGTTCTTCAGGCAGTGGTTCCTTCTGTATAAAGAGCCTGCCTATCCCTCCCGTCATCCGTGTACTTTTGCTTTGGTATTGGTATCCCAGAAGTAATGATGACCCGTGGACTGATCACACTTAACAGAAGAAAACATAATTTATGCTTACCTGATAAATTCCTTTCTTCTGTAGTGTGATCAGTCCACGGCCCGCCCTGTTTTTAAGGCAGTTAAATATTTTTTAATTTATACTCCAGTCACCACTTCACCCTTGGCTTTTCCTTTCTCGTTGGTCCTTGGTCGAATGACTGGGAGTGACGTAGAGGGGAGGAGCTATATGCAGCTCTGCTGGGTGAATCCTCTTGCACTTCCTGTTGGGGAGGAGTAATATCCCAGAAGTAATGATGACCCGTGGACTGATCACACTACAGAAGAAAGGAATTTATCAGGTAAGCATAAATTATGTTTTCTTATTTCTTTTTGCATAAGAATTTATACAGTTCTTTTCTAAATCTATCATACTTTTTACAAAACCACAATCTGATACACACTGGGGGTTCTAAACTTTTACTCTCTATTCCCCTCTGCTAAAGTTTAGATTTATGTATGTACCAACATTGCTGACTTCTATGAAAGATCGTTGTTAAAAGGTGATAACATTGACTTATGCAAAGTTTGTCTGTTTGGTAACATATGTGCTGTTAATGTGTTTCTTAACGATGTAATATAGGCTCAATATGTTGTTATAATAATAGCACCGCTCACCCCCGGGATATGTGGAGTTAAATTTAAAATTCACTCTGGGCGTGTTGTTGTTTTTAACCAATGGTGTTGTTTCTAATTATGTATATAATGCACACTTGTGGCTGTTAACAGTATGCTATGATTACGGTTATGCCGAAACGCGTAAGCCTGCCAGCCAGAGGTATCCCATCTCTATCTGCTTTGATTTGACTGTATGTCCTATTTTAATAACTAATAAAAGTTACGTTTTATTTAAACTTGCGCTCTTATACTTTTTCTGTGTGGTGGACTTTAATGCCTAAAGAGCGCTAGTGCCCCTGCCTTGTTTCCTGCAATTATCCCCGGAGTATTCAGCAAACACTTGAACGCTGTATTCAATAGGTCCTATGGAGCCACGGTGCCGGTCTGTGTAAGAGGCGCGGCGAAAGGCAGTCCTAGGATTGGAGGATTCCTAGTGAAGACCTTGAGTGACGGCGGTAGTGGTACCATTCTAACTATCCGGTTGGAGGATCATCTGCTGTGAGTTGGATACGCCCCCTGGTGGGCGTGGAAACACAGTGCCTCTGGAAAAGTGCCGGGTAGTGGTGATTGTGTCGTATGAGACACGAAGATACAGAGTGCGGAGGAAGTAAATTTACCTAATGGCTCTCCCTCCAGGATTCCCGCTGAGTCTTTGAGCTCTCCGAGTTGAAACTGTTAGAGGTGAGACTGTATCGTATCATACAACGTGTTCATACTGCATGTATATCTCCGATACCTATACACATACTCTGGGTACACCGTTATTACTTAATTGCGGTGTGTGATCTAACCTGTGACCTAACCTTCTACATCAGTGTGACCTGGCCTGTGACTTAACCTTCTACATCAGTGTGACCTGACCTGTGACCTAACCTTCCACATCAGTGTGACCTGGCCTTTAACCTAACCTTCTACATCAATGTGACCTGACCTGTGACCTAACCTTCTACATCAGTGTGATCTGACCTGTGACCTAACCTACATCAGTGTAACCTTCTACATCAGTGTGACCTGTGACCTAACCTACATCAGTGTAACCCGACCTGTGACGTAACCTTCTACATCAGTGTGACCTAGCCTGTGACCTAACCTTCTACATCAGTGTGACCTGGCCTGTGACCTAATCTTCTACATCAGTGTGACCTGACCTGTGACCTAATCTTCTACATCAGTGTGACCTGGCCTGTGACATAACCTACATCAATGTAACCTGACCTGTGACCTAACCTACATCAGTGTGACCTGACCTGTGACCTAACCTTCTACATCAGTGTGACCTGACCTGTGACCTAACTGTCTACATCAGTGTGACTTGGCCTGTGGCCTAACCTACATCAGTGTGACCTGACCTGTGACCTAACCTTCTACATCAGTGTGACCTGACCTGTGACCTAACCTACATCAGTGTGACCTGACCTGTGACCTAACCTTCTACATCAGTGTGACCTGGCCTGTGACCTAACCTTCTTCATCAGTGTGACCTGGCCTGTGACTAAATCTTCTACATCAGTGTGACCTGGCCTGTGACCTAATCTTCTACATCAGTGTGACCTGGCCTGTGACCTAATCTTCTACATCAGTGTGACCTGACCTGTGACCTAACCTTCTACATCAGTGTGACCTGGACTGTGACCTAACCTTCTACATCAGTGTGACCTGGCCTGTGACCTAATCTTCTACATCAGTGTGACCTGACCTGTGACCTAATCTTCTACATCAGTGTGACCTGCCCTGTGACCTAACCTACATCAATGTAACCTGACCTGTGATCTAACCTACATCAGTGTAACCTGACCTGTGACCTAACTTACATCAGTGTGACCTGGCCTGTGACCTAACCTACATCAGTGTGAGCTGCCCTGTGACTTCAGTGTGACCTGACCTGTGACCCGAGTGTGGCATGACCAGTGGCCTGCGTGTGACATAATCTGTAACCTGATTGTGACCTATGCAAATAAAAACAGAAAAAGAAGAGCTCTACCAGGAACAAACAACAACTTAGTAGCTTGTTCTATGGCGAGTTACCACCTGGGCGCAGCCTCTTTTAGTCCAATTGTGCTTTTTACAGAGAAGAACTTTCCTGAAGTTTATCAGTCTTATCCCACCTAACAAGGTCAGTCCAGCCCTGAAATACCAGGCAATTCTCATCTGTCCTGAGTGTAACCTGATCTGTGACTTTAGTGTGACCTGACTTGTGATCTGAGTGTGACCTGATCTGTGACTTCAGTGTGACCTGACTTGTAATCTGAGTGTGACCTGATCTATGACTTCAGTGTGACCTGAGTGTGACCTGACCTCTGACTTCAGTGTGACCTGACTTGTGACCTGAGTGTAACCTGATCTGTGACTTCAGTGTGACCTGACTTGTGACCATAGTGTGACCTGACCTGTGACCTAAGTGTGAGCTAACTTGTGACCTGAGTGTGACCTGACCTCTGACTTCAGTGTGACCTGACTTGTGACCTGAGTGTAACCTGATCTTTGACTTCAATGTGACTTAACTTGTGACCTGAGTGTGACCTGATCTGTGACTTCAGTGTGACCTAACTTGTGACCTGACCTCTGACTTCAGTGTGACCTGAATTGTGACCTGACCTGTGACCTAAGTGTGAGCTAACTTGTGACCTGAGTGTAACCTTATCTGTGACTTCAGTGTGACCTGACTTGTGATCTGAGTGTGACCTGATCTGTGACTTCAGTGTGACTTAACTTGTGACCTGAGTGTGACCTGACCTCTGACTTCAGTGTGACCTGACTTGAGATATATTTGTCATTTTTTATTGAAACAATGGAAAATCTATTTTATTAACCAGTTTACTGAGCACACAAAAATTTTAGGATTGAAAATAATTTCTCAGAACAGGCACTAAGCACTCATTGGGAAAGCATTTTCTGGTGGTTGGAAAACCACTGCCCTCCTAGCACACGTTGCAGAGGGTGATTGTCTGGGTCTGAATTTCATATTCCCACCAAAAGCACTAATGTACTAGTAATGTACTGCTAACCCTGAGCTGTGTACTAGTAATGTACTGCTAACCCTGAGCTATGTACTAGTAATGTACTGCTAACCCTAAACTGTGTACTAGCAATGTACTGCTAACTCTAAGCTATGTACTAGTAATGTACTGCTATCCCTGAGCTGTGTACTAGTAATGTACTGCTATCCCTGAGCTGTGTACTAGTAATGTACTGCTAACCATGAGCTGTGTACTAGTAATGTACTGCCAACCCTGAGCTGTGTGCTAGTAATGTACTGCTAACCCTGAGCTGTGTACTAGTAATGTACTGCTAACCCTAAGCTGTGTACTAGTAATGTACTGCCAACCCTGAGCTGTGTACTAGTAATGTACTGCTAACCCTAAGCTGTGTACTAGTAATATACTGCTAACCCTGAGCTGTGTACTAGTAATGTACTGATAACCCTGAGCTGTGTACTAGTAATGTACTGCCAACCCTGAGCTGTGTACTAGTAATGTACTGCTAACTCTGAGCTGTGTACTAGTAATGTACTGCTAACCCTGAGCTGTGTACTAGTAATGTACTGATAACCCTGAGCTGTGTACTAGTAGTGTACTGCTAACCCTGAGCTGTGTACTAGTAATCGGCTAGATTACGAGTTTCGCGTTATGAGTGAAAAAGCCTCATAACGCTGCTTTTTCACTACCGCTGGTATTACGGGACTTGTAGGTACAGCTGTACCGCACACGTTTTTGGCTGTCACGCAACGTAACTACCGCAGCTTTCCAAAAGACCTTTTTCAATGGGACTTCCATAGCGCCGGTATTACGAGTTTGCCTGTCCGGCCAAATATTGAGCGGTACAGCCTATAACTACAAGATCCATACCGTAAACTGAAAGTCAGTAGTTATGGCTTTTATGTTACAAAGCCGTAACTTAAAACTCATAACTAAAGTGCTAAAAAGTACACCAACACCCATAAACTACCTATTAACCCCTAAACCGAGGCCCTCCCGCATCGCAAACACTAAAATAAAATTATTAACCCCTAATCTGCCGCTCCCGATATCGCCGCCACTAGAATAAACATATTAACCCCTAAACGGCCGTACTCCCACATCGCAAACACTAGTTAAATATTATTAACCCCTATTCTGCTGTCCCTAACATCGCAGCAACCTACATTACTGTCATTAACCCCTAATCTGCTGCCCCCAAAATCGCCGCCACTATACTAAAGTTATTAACCCCTTAAGCTAACCCTAAGTCTAGCCCTAAACCCACTAACTTTAATAAAATTAAAATAAATCTAAATAAAAATTACAATTAATACCTAAATAATTCCAATTTAAAACTAAATACTTACCTGTAAAATAAACCCTAAGCTAGCTACATATAACTAATTGTTACATTGTATCTAGCTTAGGGTTTATTTTTATTTTATCGCTAAGTTTGTATTTATTTTAACTAGGTAGACTTGTTAGTAAATAGTTAATAACTGTTTAATAGGTACCTAGCTAAAATAAATACAAATTTACCTGTAAAATAAAACCTAAACTGTCTTACACTAACACCTAACCTTACACTACACTTAAATAAAATACATTAATTAAATACAATTAACTAAATTACAACAACCCCCCCCCAATAAATTACACAAAATAAAAAAGAAATGATCAAATATTTAAACTAATTACACCTAATCTAATTGCCCTATAAAAATAAAAAAGCCCCCCCAAAATAAAAAAAAAACCCTAGCCTAAACTAAACTGCCAATGGCCCTGAAAAGGGCCTTTTGCGGGGCATTGCCCCAAAGAAATCAGCTCTTTTACCTGAAAAAAAAATACAAACAACCCCCCAACAGTAAAACCCACCACCCACACAACCAAATCCCCCAAATAAAATCCTATCTCAGAAACCTAAGCTCCCCATTGCCCTGAAAAGGGCATTAGGATGGGCATTGCCCTTAAAAGGGCATTTAGTTTTTTTTCAGCCCAAACCCTAAGCTAAAAATAAAACCCACCCAATAAACCCTTAAAAAACCTAACACTAACCCCGAAGGTCCCCTTACAGTTTTTGAAGACCGGACATCCATCCTCAACAAAGCCGGGAGAAGTCTTCATCCAAGTGGCAAGAAGTCCTCAACGAAGTTGGGAGAAGTCTTCATCCAGACGGCAAGAAGTGGTCCTCTAGGTGGGCAGAAGTCTTCATCCAGACAGCATCTTCTATCTTCATCCTTTCGACGCGGAGCGGCTCCATTTTCAAGACATCCAGCACCGAGCATCCGCTTCTGACGACGGCTACTGAAGAATGAAGGTTCCTTTAAGGGATGTCATCCAAGATGGCGTCCCTTGAGAATACTGTAGATAAATTCATTCCCATTTACTGCTATAATATATAGACACAATTTAAAAACTGAATAGGCCAATAGGGCACAATTTGTTACTGCACTTAGGTACGGTCTCTCTAATACTCTCTGTCTACCTTTACTGGTCTATCTGCACAAAGACTCAACCAGCCCCCTATCCAACCCGAAACAACGCTGCATCTTTATTTCTTAACCTGCATAGCTAGCATCCCCAAATAGCATCAACAGCTCCCTGCTCTGTACACTCTCCACAGTGAAGCATAACATGGGAATAGCACAAGTATCTCTGCGTGGCCTCTGATCACTTCAAGAACAGTCTTTGTCCTCTTAGAGCTCCACCTCCCTCAGACACTCTGCTTCAATACCATAGTCCATTTGCAGTAGGGGTGCTTTGCAAGTGTCCATCTGCAGGTATATGCTGTAAGTCTGATGGTTTGTTCATGGGGTAGACAAGGAAAGCCAGTGGATCCTCATAGCAAACAGACACTCGAGTCAGAAGGAGTCTAAGAAGGAAACAAAACAGCACAAGATAAGCACGCACCCTGATACAATCACAATTATGCCCAATAAAACTGCTTTCACCTTTTTGTAAGCATCACAATTTCCTTTAATAGCTTAACTTATCCTATGTCATTTAAAACCAGGAAAACATTGTGGATATATAATACAAACTAAATACATTTATTATACTTTTACAGAGAATAATTCACAGCTTCTCTATACAATTTAAATGATACTTTGAACATGAATACTAAGCAAGTAAAAACTGCAAGAGGCTGTATGGCTATGCTAAGTAACTTATGCTAAGGCCGGCCCTGCAAAAAAAATTAAAAGCAAAACAGTCACTAATAACATTTTCTTTAAAATTAATTTCTTCACACTTTCTCTTTGAACTACAAAAAAAATAATAATAACCTAGTGTTGCTTTATTCTACAAAGCTACTATATTTACTGTTTATAATTCTCCAAATGTGATCTTAATAGAATCAGCTGTCTCATTTGATGTAAGCACTACTAATTTATTAATTAATTTATGCAACCTAAATTCTCTCGCACTCCTGTATGAGGAAAGAATACAATCATAACATTATTAAAACTACACAATCTCTTTAAAGGTAAACATATCTTTATGGTAAGATAATTCCTTATGTTGCTAAACACATGGCATTACAAAACTCAAATAGCAGATACCATACCAGTTATGAAAGCAAATGTTTTTTTTTTTCTGTATTAACACAGATCCAATAAGAGCCATTGTAAGTAAGACACATATATCCCTTCTTCACTTAAATATTAAGGGGCGGTATAGAAACATGGGGAAATCTTCTATGTTCTATAATGGTAAAGGGTCTAGAATATTCTGATATATTGCAGCATTTTCTTTAAACTATAAAGGTGCAAACATTCTTTATACTCAGTGGGCCATTCAATAGGTTACAATTCTGCAAGGTTTAGAGTTACACTTATCTGGAAGGTTACTTTGTTTAAAGGGACAGTAAACCTTAAAAATAATGTTATATAATTCTGCACATAGTGCAGAATTATATAACATTATATTAGCCAAACATTACAAAACATAATGTACCCTATTAATTTTTTTAAAAAACCACTGTTTTGCAGACCCGCTCTCTGTACTCTGCTGAGCGGGTCTGTTATATTTACTCGCATCGGGCCAGCTGTATAGTCACAGCCCGGCCCGATCGCGCCATAAGACTAAGTGCAGCTTGCTCCTGCTCTGTCTGACAGCAGTAGCGAGCTGCACTTAGTCTTATGGCACAGGCCCTTCCAAATCTCTGCAGCAACCCTTTGGAGGCCCTCCTTGCCCACCTTTCAGCCCTGCCCACATCCAACTCCAAGGGGAGCACACTTACCCTCCGGAACCCACTTACCCCACAGAGTGCCTTTTCGCAAAGCGGATGGCCCATACTTCCGGTTCAGGGGCCATCCGTTGTTAATAGTTCCCCCCTTCAGGCCTTGCGGCCTACTTCCGGTTTACCGGATGCCCGCCTGACGTCACTGGAAGTGGTCGCTTTGGGGCCTACTTCCAGTTTAAACAGCAGCGGTCGGCATCAGGAGTGAACGGTCCCTCAGGAGCTCACCAAGAGGTGACCTTGGGTGGGGGGAGCCAGGGTAGGGACATCAGGGAGCGTCTTAGCAGCGGCAATGATGGCGAATTTCAGCAGGCACTGGGGTCACATCTGGGGGTTAATGTAAACACGGCAATGAATGTGAGGGTTAATGCGGCCCATAGGGAAATACGGAGTAGGCCGCCAGTTGTTACCATGCCCTTAAAGCCTCAGAAACAAATCAGAGGCAGAGTGCACGCAAGAAATTCAAAGCTGGGTGCGACACATAAGAGGAACACACTTATTAAGGGACGACAGTCCAAGAAATCACTACAGTTTATTAGCGGCAATTTGCCCAGAAATAATCCATCTCATCACAGGATGGATTCACACATATATGTGGTGAATGACAAGTGTATTGTTGGTAATAGTGCTGGTCCCCCTGCAGCATCCCCCAATCCAGTGTCACATATGTTGAATGTTCCCCCTCCCATTGACCAGATAGCATTCAGTAGTGTGAATGAAAGGGTGATGAATGGCCCTGTGCGAGGGCCTAGCACAGGGTCACTTGTTGGCAATGCTTTGGCCCCCATTGAACAGGTAGCCTGCACCAGTGTGAATGAGGGGGTAATGAATGACCATGCACAAAGGCCTACCACAGCCCACTCTGAAGTGAATGCATCTGCCCAAGGGCCACATTGTTCCCCAGCTGTAGGATCTCTGGGCAGGGGAAGGATTGCAGGTGAAGGGGTGGCTAAATTAGTTGAGGACAGGGAGACGGGAGGCCATGTTAATCACAACCTGTATTCCTTGCATGACCCTTTCCCCTCTCTTGTTTCTAACCCTGACTCCCCCAACCTCAATGTACAAAGTGCTCGCCAGTTGTTAAATCTTTTGCAGGGAGTCTTAGGGACAGCTGAAGCAGCATTAACATTGGCTTCTGCGGTACCCCAGATGGATTGTGTGGCCATGAATACTTCCAGAAATCATGCATTGCCATCCACGGCCACAACATCGGCGGCACAGGAATCAGCAGCAGATCCGGGTTGGCCAATTCAAGAGCACAGGTCGGCGGAGCACAGTGAGTTCACTTAATTTATGCATGACCGCCATGACTCTTCTGACTCCTCTCATACAGACTCTGATTCAGATAGTGACACATATTTAGGGCTTCAGAGTAAGGGTCAATAGAGGATGTTCAGGATGATTAAGAAAATCCTAAAGGGTGATAAGTCAGGGGCTGGAAAAACAGAATTTATGCTTACCTGATAAATTACTTTCTCTTGCGGTGTATCCAGTCCACGGCTTCATCCTTTACTTGTGGGATATTCTCATTCCCTACAGGAAGTGGCAAAGAGAGCACACAGCAGAGCTGTCCATATAGCTCCCCCTCTAGCTCCACCCCCCAGTCATTCGACCAAAGGTTAGGAAGAAAACGGAGAAACCATAGGGTGCAGTGATGACTGTAGTTTAAACAAAAAAATTTTTTTTTTAACAATTCTTTATTAACCAACAAGAAAAGTAATATTGTACAATAGTCTAATCTTGACTTATTTCAAGAGAGAGGAGAAAAAAAAAAAGCAAATGAAGAAACAAAGTCAACCTCATCTAAAAAAAAACAGAGACAAAACAAAAAAAAAAAAAATCAAGTTAAATTAGATGACCTCTGGCCCTCCCTCTATTCCGGCAAGAATTTGCTTTTCATCAAGAGAAAAAAAAAAAAGAAAAGGTAAACTTTATTCGCTTATATCACCTTATGTTGGGATTTTCTAATTTTATGTAAAACGCCAAAACACCAAAAATCAAAACAAAACAAAACAAAAAAAAAATAAAAAAAAAATAAACAAACAAACAAACAAACACAAACAAAAAAAAAAAAGAAAAAAAGAAAAAAGAAAAAAAAGGTGACCACCTCTCATTCATCTCCCCCAGCTACCAGATGCCTAATAAGATTAGTTCTGAGTTTTGAAATGGGAAAATCATATATTCTTTTTCATTTTCAGAGAGTGATTTAATATATACTGCCCATTTGTTGAAAAAATTCCTTATGTCCTCTTCATTATATATGTCTGTATCTTTTTGCTCTAATAAACATTGTTTTTTTAGACAGTTTTGGATTTCGGATACACTGGGCACTGAGCGCATTTTCCATTTTTTACATATTAAATATCTAGTAGCTAATATCGAGACAGAGATCAGGTTATCATTGGAGTGGCGTTCAGTTGAGTTATCCTTACATAGTATAATTTGGTATAGAGTAAAAGTTACGGGGGGAATTTTCAACACCTTATTCAGCCAATATTCTAACTTGCACCAAGTATTTCTTACTTTTGGGCAAAACCAAAACATGTGTTCTAAATTGGCTGCTGGGAGTGAGCACTTGGGGCATTTATTAAAGCCTGAGTTATGAACCCTGCGACCCGTTTCCGGAGTAAAATATGCCCTATGAAGAATTTTGATATGTGCTTCCCGCCAGGTAGCTGAAAGGGTTATTTTTTTCACTTTGCTTATAGAATGTTGCACTGTTTTTGGGTCTACCCTATTTTGTTCTGACAATGAAGTCCATGTTAGAGCAAGTCTTGCTAAATTCTGGTTACCCCTGCTAATACCCAGAAGATGATAACATACAGAGATAGATATCCGATCCACAGTCATGAGTGTAAGCCAGTTTTCAAGTTTACCTAATTTCCAAGACCATCCTACCTCTCTAGTTGTTTCCAAGAAGAAATGCCTTATCTGCAAGTAAGCGAAGAAGTCTTTGTTGAGTAAGTTATATTCCCCTTTTAATTTTTCAAATGTTTTAATGGTTTTTCCATCCCCATCTATCAATAAAACCAATTTATTTAGTCCATTATTGTGCCATCTGTTGAAAACCTCAGATTGCAGGCCAGGTTGAATCTTTGGGTTCCCTATCAAGGTGAGATATTTTGAGATTTTAGGGTTAAGAGATAGAAGCTTTGATATTTTCCACCAAGCCTTGATAGGGTTGGATAAAGATTTAAGTCTTTTAATTTCTAAAGGTAGCTCTTTAGGAGAGTGTAGAAGTGCTAAGGGAAGGTAAGGGTCACAGACATTACTTTCAAGTTGGTTATTTAAAATATAATCCTTAGATAATATCCAGCTACTCGCTATTCGTGCCAAGGAGCTGAGGTTGTATGCTCTAATATCTGGCAATGCCATACCTCCGGAATCGCATGGGAGAGAGAGTTTTTTAAGGGAAATTCGTGCTTTTTTCCCTTGCCAAAGAAATTGGCTAATTAAGCTATTGATTAATCTTACATCCTTTTCGTAAAGAATTACTGGGACATTCAGAAGTATGTATAGCAGTTTCGGGAGAAGAACCATCTTAAACACTGCCACTCGACCCGAAACCGAGAGAGGAAGTGCGTGCCAGATCCTCAGCTTCTCTTTGATTTGCCTAATAATAGGAGGTATGTTAAGTTCATATAGTTTATCGGCGTTCGCCGGAACATTTATTCCCAAGTATTTCAATGAGTCTGTTATTCTCTTGAAAGGGTTTTCTATACAAGAGTCTTTATCCCTACGGATCCAGAGAATTTCTGACTTAGATGTGTTTATTTTGTATCCTGAGAAGGTACCAAACTGGTCTATTATCTGCATAAGTTTTGGAATGTTAATTTTAGTGTTAGATATGTACAATAATACATCGTCTGCATATAGACCAATTTTCATTTCGTGGTTTGAGATCTTAATTCCTTCCAGGTTTTGTCTTACCATGATTGCCAAAGGCTCAATGGCCACATTGAACAGGAGAGGGGAGAGAGGACACCCCTGGCGAGTTCCTCTTTCCAGGGTTATTGATGGGGATACCATGCCATTAATGATTAGGCGTGTAGCTGAGCATTTATAAAGATTCTCCACAAATTCAGGGAATTTGCCCTTAATTCCAAATTTTATCAGGGATGTATTAAGATGTTTGAAAATGACAAAAGCTTTTTCTGCGTCAATGGACAGAATAGCCATGTCCAGTGCTCCAGCCATTTCCTCTCTCCCCCCTTCCAAATATTCCAGTGTAAGTAATAGTTCCCTTATTTTTGCGGAGGAGTTCCGTCCATTCATGAAGCCCGCTTGGTCCGGATGGATTACCTGTGGTAGTATTTGCTGTAGTCGAGCTGCTAAAATGGAGGTGAGAATCTTATAATCTGAATTGAGTAAGGCTATTGGCCTATAAGATTCTTTAAGCCTTGGGTCCTTCCCTTCCTTGAGAATCAGAGTTGTATGTGATGCCGAGAATGAGGGAGGAACTGGTTTACCATTCATGTAGAAATCATTATATAGGTTTATTAAGTATGGAGAAATTTCTAGAGGAAGTATTTTGTAAAATTCACTAGGTAAGCCATCCGGACCTGCTGCCTTATTAGTGGGAAGACCAGAGATTGCCTCAGTTAGTTCTTGCACTGATATAGGGGAGTTAAGGCTGCTGATGTCTTCATCCGTTAATGAAGGGCTTTCGATCATATTCCAGAACTCCATAGCCTTATCATAATCATAGCCTTTACAGGAATATAGATCCTGATAATATTTCACCAATGTGGATGTGATTTTATCCGGGTTTAGGATTTGCTCACCCTTCTCTAGAAGTTCTTCGATGTGAGATTGCTTTTTTTCATTATTGACCATTCTGGCAAGCATCTTTCCGGACTTGTTCCCAAATCTATATAGTTTAGCCTGGGTTTTTAATTCCTTTTGTGTTTGTTGAGTCAAAATAAATGTGTCCCGGGCTTCCTTAGCCTGTACATACTTAGACCAGTTTAAGGCGTTCTTGTGTAATATGAATTTATTATATGCGTTAGTTAATGCTTTTTGTATCTCTCTCTCCCTTACCTTCAATTTCTTGGTCAAGGCTATGTTGTAAGCTAGGATTTCTCCTCTAAGGACCGCCTTGGCAGCTTCCCAGAACAGTTCTGGACGTTCAATATATTCTGAATTAAACCGGAGATATTCCTCAAATTTAGATCTAATGTGGGTTTTAAATTTCATATCCGTCGCTAGATAATATGGAAAAAAGAAACGCGAAGATTTAAATCTTGATTGTTCAGGCTTAATGTCTAGAATAATAGGGGCATGATCTGATAGCAATATAGGGGCGATTCCTGCTTGCGCTCTCAAGGAGCCCAAGCGCTCATCTACAAGAAATAGATCTATTCGAGACATAGTTTTGTGCGCTTTTGAGAGACACGTGAATTCCTGAGCATCTGGATTCTGACTTCTCCAAATATCGTATAATGCTAGGTTTTGTTTTAGTTTCTTAAACATTTTAGATTCTAAATTATCCTTTTTCTGTTTTTTCTGCTTGATGGATTCTCTAAGTCTATCTAATGGGCAATGCGGTGCCATGTTAAAATCGCCTCCTATAATTGAGAGCCCCTGATTGTACAGGAGGAGTTTGGTTTGAATTCTATTCCAGAATTCTGGGTCAAAGGTGTTAGGGCCATATAGGTTGCAAATTGTATAAATTTCCTGGGCGATTTTTACTTTTATTAGAACATATCTTCCCTCCGGATCAGGTTCGCAGTGGATCACCTCAAGCTGGGCTCTTTTACCAATTAGAATTGCCACTCCCCTTTTTTTGCCTATGCTTGGCGAGAAGTATACGTCTCTTACCCATGAGGACTTAAGTTTGTTAGATTCTTCTGAATTAAGTTGGGTTTCCTGAATTAACCCTATATTAGTCTGATATTTCCTTAGTTGTGTTAATATGGTTTTCCGTTTAATGGGGGTGAAGATCCCTCCCACATTCCACGAGACTATTCTAAGTTTTTCTATTTTTCTGTGTCTTTAATGCTTCTTATAGCATGAGGGAGAGATGAGGGAGAGAGGTGGGGGACAAGGGAGTGGAGAAAAAAAAAAAAAAAAGCACCTGACACGTATTCAACTTGCCCCATTTACCCCTGCATGGGGGGTCTTCCCAGTTATTGAACCTACTCTGGCTAAGTGGGGACTACATCATCTGTTGCTAGGGAATCTAAAGATGAGAAGAATTTCTCGGCTGTGTGTGCCTCCAGGAAAAAATTTACTGTTCCATTCACAGTAACTTTTAGTTTAGCTGGGTAAAGTATAGTCGCATTTATTCCAGAATTTATTAATTTAGTGCATGTAGGTGCCAAATCTCTGCTCTTGGAAGCTGTCTCAGCCGAGAAATCCTGGAACATGAGGATCTTAGCTCCATTAATAATGAGAGGTTGTATTTTACGGTAGTGCTGGAAGAGAGAGATTTTGTCCTGGTAATTAAGTAATTTTACAATAACAGGTCTAGGCCTATTGAATTTTTGAGCTGACTATGATGGGCCCAATCTGTGGGCCCTCTCTACCAAGATGTTATTATGCGAGGGCGGGAGTTTGAGAGCTGTCTTTAGTGTGTCAGAAACAAAGAGGGCAAGGTCCTCATATTGTTTTTCCTCTGGGAGACCTATTATTCTGATGTTATTTCTTCTGCTGCGGTTTTCAAGGTCTTCTAGTCTCATAAGGATTTTTTGATTACTGCTACTAATGCTGTCCAACTTAGTGCCTTGTACTACTACCGTGTCTTCCAGATCAGATACTCTCTGCTCGACCTCCTGCATTCTTGAGGAGAATTGTCTAATTTCCTGTGATAAGGAGGAAATATCCTGCTTAATTTCCATCCTAAGAGCATCGAATTTGGGAGAGAGGGCATCGGAGATGCTGGCAACTAAGTTTTGGACATTTAGTACTTCATGTGTGGCTGTACTTAATAAAGTTGATTGAATATCAGCTACTGAGTCCTGTGTGTTTTTAGATTTCTTATCTCTTTGTCTACCTGCCATTCCTGGTGAGGATGCTTTAGAAGAGATACCAAGAAATTTATCCATGTACTACTCTATAAAAGAGAAAGAAGAAGAGAGAGAGGAAAAAAAAAAAAAAGGGGAAAAAGAGGGAGAAGGACGGGAATGGAAAATACAGGGGAAAGGGGGTAAGGTGGGGAAAAGGTGAGTGACCCGAGGGAGGCAATTGGGGCGTGAAAAAGTTTGTGATTACACTACTTTAAAGTGGTGTCTTTTATGTGGGTTTACCCAGGTGTGTTGCTTATGATTTCAGGGAGAGAGGGGGTGAATTAGAAAGAGAATTAGATCGGGACCCCGGGAGGGGAGACGGTGGAATAGGCGGTAAGATCTACGCCAATTCTGTGTGCAAGCTGGGAGTGGTAGTACCCTATTTAACTTGCGTGCAGGTTAAGTGAACTGTGCCAATGTGTAAGGGAGGTGTGGGAAGAGAAGGGAAAAAAATAAAAAAAATAAATAAAAAAAATGGGGGTGCAGGGAAAGGGGGGAAAGGTGGGGAAAAGGTAAGTGACCTGTGGGAAGTGATTGAGTCGTGTGGGAGCTTGTGAGTGCACCAATTCTAAGGTAGTGCCTTTGTGCGGGGTTGTCCGATTGTATTTCTTGTGGTTACAAGAAATGGAAAGAGTGAGTTAGAGAGGGGATGTATCTCAAGATCCCTAGAAGGGAATCAGTGAGGTGGGCGCTAAAAAATGCGCCAGTTCAGTGTCGGGCTGTGACTTGTGATACCCTAATTAACTTGCGTGCAATTTAGGTGATTTGTGTAGTTGAATGAAAAGGGGGAAAAGGGGGGAAGAAAAAAAAAACGTTTAAAATAACGTTATATATTCAAGTTAGCCCTATATATTATTTATCTGCTCACTTTTTCTAAGGTATAAAGGCTTTAGTATTTTTGATCACTGGGTTTGGGATACTTGACAGAATAATAACAACTATAAGTTGGTAGAAGACCTCTTTAGCAATAGAAGGTCAGTTATCAATGCTCTTGTTGTAATTTTAGTTTTAGTGCAAAATAGCTGAGATAGAGTATCTTTCCAAGGTTTTGAGTCTACCAGATATTGCACAGTGCTGGGCATATGTTTATTTTCTTATGGCCCGGTATCTTTCAGTATACTCAAAATCAAGAGTTATCATGCTCTTATTAGTAATAAGTGGTATGTGTAAGCAGATAATACTGACTCAGGCACTTCTTTAATATCTAAGGGCTTGGTTAGAGGTATTTTATTTCTAAGAAAAGAAACAAGAGGAGATTGCCCCTGTTTACTGTTATTGTAATAAAATATTGAATCCTACAGGTAGGCCAAGGGGTTACTACCTGTATCCCTATTGTATCTTTTTACTAGACACAGGGCAGAGTTATAGTGCAAAAAAAAAAAAGAGAAAAAACTCAGGTAATACAGATAAATTTTGCTTTTCCAGCTGTACTAACTATAATATAAACCTTTCAAAGAGTCAGCAGGAGTGTTAGTTAGTAGTAAGATTCGGTTTGAACCTTAATGACCCAGCTTTAGTAAACTATATGTAACACAGTAACGCCTTTAAGAAGCCATCAAGCAGAGGCAATTCCTTTTTGCATAAGTAGTATAAATATGTACATAATCTGACAACGCTAGACAGAGTTATATCCAAAAAAGAGAAAAAAAGTGCAACATAATCAGCTGATAGTATCAGATTTTGAAACTTTTGTATCAGAGAGGGAGAAAGTAAGACAGCATAATCAAGTTGTTAAAGACTAAACATGTATTCTCAGACAAAGAGTCTTTTTGTTCTCGGTCTCTTCTTGGGTTCAAATTGGCCCTTTGTATATTTTTAATCCATAGTTATGTTGCCAGGATAAGGAACAAAAAAGTTTGCTGAATGTAAATGAATACTCTAAACGATTTAACGTCTCTGATTTATCCCACTTGATAGACCTCCAGCCCATTCACCAACAGCCTGTTTCTTTCCTTTTCTCCCCCCTTCCTCCTCCTATCCACCTCTGCCTTTAGTGAGTTAATCTTTAACGGGTCTGGCCTTAAACCTTAGAAGCCTCTTCGAGTATCCAGGAGCAATGTTTGACCCACAATACAGTAATAGGAAAGTTCAGGTAAACTCACCCCTTGCCTCCGCCTGTCCACTCGCCGTGTTCACTGACGATGTCCAGGTCCCTGCAGGCTGACACGGGACCACCTCCAGTAGTTGTTTCCCCTCTGCCCTTATCGAAGAGTACACTCAGCTCCCCTCACGCAACATCGGTGGGAGGGGAGCAGGAGGGCTGCATCAAACACCGGCGTCAGCCGGAGGAAGATGGCTCCAGCATCAGATCCCCAATCCGAGACCTAGCCCAGCTCCCTCCCGCGCAGCACCGGTGGGGGAGGGAGAGGGCGGGCACCAAGCCGCAGTGCTGCAGAGGGAGTCCTTCCAACGAGGCAACAGGTAAGGTTTGGGTAGATACAGTACGGTCGAGGATGCTGAAGATTTTCCTGGCGAGGACTACAGGCGGAGTGAGGGGGGAAAGGTTCAGTTTGAAGGGGGAGGGAGATATAATCCGAAGCAGAGAGCGCAGGTAGCGTGGTGGGAGATAGTTTTAAGGCTGGGTAGGTCAATTGATAGAAACAAGTTGAGTCCAAGTAATGGAAGAATTAATATGGACCAGTGGGATGGTGGACCACTGGTAAGGGGTTCCAGAGCTGCTTTTACCAAGCTATCCTTACAAAGAGCCCCAAGACTTGGGGCAGGTGCACAAAACAATCCACCGCCAGTATGTGTGTGGCTGGAGCTGTGGGCTCAGCAACACCTGTTGAGCTCCTCCACCGGAACCTCCAGCTAGCTAGGGCAAAAAATTTTTACGTGACTTAAATGCCAGGGCGGGCCATGGACTGGATACACTGCAAGAGAAAGTAATTTATCAGGTAAGCATAAATTCTGTTTTCTCTTGCAAGGTGTATCCAGTCCACGGCTTCATCCTTTACTTGTGGGATACCAATACCAAAGCTTTAGGACACGGATGAAGGGAGGGAACAAGACAGGTATCTTAAACAGAAGGCACCACTGCTTGCAAAACCTTTCTCCCAAAAATAGCCTCCGAAGAAGCAAAAGTTTCGAATTTGTAAAATTTGGCAAAAGTATGCAGTGAAGACCAAGTCGCTGCCTTACAAATCTGTTCATTGGTAGAATGAGCAGTAATTCATTCAGGAGGCTGCTGGCCAGCAGTCTCATAGGCCAAAAGGATTATGCTTTTCAGCCAAAAGGAAAGAGAGGTAGCAGTCGTTTTCTGACCTCTCCTCTTACCAGAATAGATAACAAACAAGGAAGATGTTTGTCTGAAATCCTCAGTTGCTTGTAAATAGAACTTTAAAGCACGGACTGCATCAAGATTGCATCAAGATTGTGTAACAGACGTTCCTTCCTGGGAGAAGGATTAGGACACAGAGAAGGAACAACTATTTCCTGGTTAATATTCTTGTTAGAAACAACTTTAGGAAGAAAACCAGGCTTGGTACGCAAAACTACCTTATCTGCGTGGAACACCAGGTAAAGTGAATCACACTGTAAGGCAGATAATTCTGAAACTCTTCGAGCAGAAGAGATAGCTACTAAAAACAAAACTTTCCAAGATAATAACTTAATATCTATGGAATGTAAAGGTTCAAACGGAACCCCTTGAAGAACTGAAAGAACTAGATTTAGACTCCATGGCGGAGCCACAGGTTTATAGACAGGCTTGATTCTGACTAAAGCCTGAGCAAACGCTTGAACGTCTGGTACCTCTGCCAGACGCTTGTGTAAAAGGATAGACAGAGCAGATATTTGTCCTTTTAAGGAACTAGCTGACAAACCTTTCTTCAATCCTTCTTGGAGAAAGGACAATATCCTGGGAATCCTAATCTTACTCCATGAGTAACCCTTGGATTCACACCAACAAAGATATTTCCGCCATATTTTATGGTAGATTTTCCTGGTGACAGGCTTTCTAGCCTGAATCAGAGTATCTATAACTGACTCAGAGAACCCACGCTTTGATAGAATTAAGCGTTCAATCTCCAAGCAGTCAGACGTAGAGAAACTAGATTTGGATGCTTGAACGGACCCTGTATTAGAAGATCCTGCCTCATTGGCAATGTCCATGGTGAGACAGATGACATGTCCACTAGGTCTGCATACCAAGTCCTGCGTGGCCACGCAGGCGCTATCAGAATCACTGAAGCCTTCTCCTGCTTGATTCTGGCTACCAGACGCAGGAGGAGAGGAAACGGTGGAAAAACATAAACCAGATTGAAGGACCAAGGCGCTGCTAGAGCATCTATCAATACCGCCTTGGGGTCCCTGGACCTGGACCCGTAGAGAGGAAGTTTGGCGTTCTGACAGGACGCCATCAGATCCAATTCTGGAGTGCCCCATAGCTGAGTCAGCTGGGCAAATACCCCCGGGTGGAGTTCCCACTCCCCCGGGTGAAAAGTCTGACGACTTAGAAAATCCGCCTCCCAGTTGTCTACTCCTGGGATGTGAATTGCTGAGAGATGGCAGGAGTGATCCTCCGCCCACCTGATTATTTTGGTTACTTTCGTCATCGCTAGGGAACTCTTTGTTCCCCCCGATGATTAACGTAAGCTACAGTCGTGATGTTGTCCGACTGAAATCTGATGAATTTGGCCGCAGCTAGTTGAGGCCATGCCTGAAGAGCATTGAATATCGCCCTCAGTTCCAGAATGTTTATCGGGACAAGCGTTTCTTCCCGAGACCATAAGCCCTGAGCTTTCAGGGAGTCCCAGACCGCACCCCAGCCTAACAGACTGGCGTCGGTCGTTACAATGACCCACTCTGGCCTGCGGAAACATATTCCCTGAGACAGGTGGTCCTGAGACAACCACCAGAGAAGAGAATCTCTGGTCTCCTGGTCCAACTGAATTTGAGGAGACAAATCTGCATAATCCCCATTCCACTGTTTGAGCATGCATAGTTGCAGTGGTCTGAGGTGTATCCGAGCAAAAGGGACTATGTCCATTGCCGCTACCATTAATCCGATTGCCTCCATGCACTGAGCTACAGATGGCCGAGGAATGGAATGAAGAACTCGGCAAGTAGTTAAAAGTTTCAACTTTCTGACCTCTGTCAGAAATATTATCATTTCTACTGAATCTATTAGTGTTCCTAGGAAGGGAACCCTTGTGAGTGGGGACAGAGAACTCTTTTTGACGTTCACCTTCCACCCGTGAGACCTCAGAAAGGCCAAAACAATCTCCATGTGAGCCTTGGCTCTGTGAAAGGACGGCGCCTGAATTAAGATGACGTCCAAATAAGGCGCCACTGCTATGCCCCGCGGTCTTAGAACCGCCAGAAGGGACCCTAGCACCTTTGTGAAAATTCTGGGAGCAGTGGCTAAACCGAATGGAAGAGCCACGAACTGGTAATGCTTGTCTAGGAAAGCGAACCTGAGGAACTGATGATGATCTTTGTGGATAGGGATATGCAGGTACGCATCCTTTAGATCCATGGTAGTCATATATTGACCTTCCTGGATCATAGGTAAGATTGTCCGAATGGTCTCCATCTTGAATGATGGGACTCTGAGGAATCTGTTTAGAATTTTTAGATCCAGGATTGGTCTGAAAGTTCCTTCTTTTTTGGGAACCTCAAACAGGTTTGAGTAAAAACCCAGACCTTGTTCTACAATTGGAACTGGGTATATCACTCCCATCGTATGTAGATCTTCTACACAGCATAAGAACGCCTCTTTCTTTGTCTGGTCTGTAGACAGACGAGAAATGTGGAACCTTCCCCTTGGAGGGGAGTCCTTGAATTCTAGAAGATATCTCTGGGTAACAATCTCTAATGCCCAGGGATCGTGAACATCTCTTGCCCAGGCCTGAGCGAAGAGAGAGAGTCTGTCCCCTACTAAATCCGGTCCCGGATCGGGGGCTAACCCTTCATGCTGTCTTGGTAGCAGCTGCAGGCTTTTTGGCCTGTTTACCCTTGTTCCAGCCCTGGTAAGGCTTCCAGGTTGCCTTGGGCTGTGAAGCGTTACCCTCTTGCTTTGCAGCTGCAGAGGCTGAAGCCGGACCGCTCCTGAAGTTACGTAAGGAACGAAAATTAGCTTTGTTTTTAGCCTTAAAGGGCTTGTCCTGAGGGAGAGCATGGCCTTTTCCCCCAGTGATTTCTGAAATAATCTCTTTCAATTCTGGCCCGAAAAGGGTCTCTCCCTTGAAAGGGATATTTAATCATTTGGATTTTGACGACACATCGGCCGACCATGACTTGAGCCAAAGCGCTCTGCGCGCCATAATGGCGAAACCTGAATTTTTTGCCGCTAACTTAGCTAATTGCAAGGCGGCGTCTGTGATAAAAGAATTAGCCAGCTTTAGAGCCTTAATTCTCTCCATAATTTCGTCATATGAGGTCTCCGTCTGTAGCGACTCCTCCAGCGCCTCAAACCAGAAAGCCGCTGCAGTAGTTACAGGAATAATGCAGGCAATAGGTTGGAGAAGGAAACCTTGTTGAACAAAAATTTTCTTAAGTAAACCTTCTAATTTTTTATCCATAGCATCTTTAAAAGCACAACTGTCTTCAATTGGTATGGTTGTGCGCTTAGCAAGTGAAGAAACAGCCCCCTCTACCTTAGGGACCGTCTGCCACGAGTCCCGTCTGGGGTCAGTTATGGGGAACATTTTCTTAAAAATAGGGGGGGAACAAAAGGGACACCTGGTCTATCCCACTCCCTAGTAACAATATCCGCAACCCTTTTAGGGATCGGAAACGCATCAGTGTATACAGGGACCTCTAGGTACTTGTCCATTTTACACAATTTCTCTGGGACCACCATAGGATCACAATCATCCAGAGTGGCTAATACCTCCCTGAGCAATACGCGGAGGTGTTCCAGTTTAAATTTAAACGCTAATGAATCTGACTCTGCCTGATGAGAAACCTTTCCTGAGTTGGAAATTTCTCTCTCAGACATCAAATCCCTCACCCCCACTTCGGAGTGTTGTGAGGGTACATCAGATAAGGCTACCAAAGCTTCAGACTGCTCATAATCTGTTCTTAAAACAGAGCTATCACGCTTTGCAGGAAAAACTGGCAGTTTGGATAGAAAGGCCGCAAGGGAATTATCCATGACTGTCGCTAGTTGTTGCAATGTAATAGGGACAGACGCACTAGAGGTACTAGGCATCGCTTGAGAGGGCGTAACTGGTTGTGACACGTGGGGAGAGGTAGGCGGACTATCCTCATTACCTTCAGTCTGAGAATCATCTAGGGCCACACTTTTAAGTGCAACAATATGATCTTTAAAGTGTATAGACATATTAGTGCAATTGGGACACATTCTGAGAGGGGGTTCCACCATGGCTTCTAAACACATTGAACAAGGATTTTCCTTAGTGTCAGACATGTTTAACAGACTAGTAGCATACACAAGCTTGGAAAACACTTTAATCAAATAAAAAACACAATTTGAAAAAACGTTACTGTGCCTTTAAGAAATAAAAAGAGCACACAATTTTACAAAACAGTGAAAAATGCACCAATCCTTTTGAAATTTTCACAGTATGTACCTAAGGCTTTAATATGATTGCACAGCAAGTTTCAGAACGATTAACCCCTTAATGCCCAAACCAGAGCAACCTAAAGCCAGCAACCAGTTAATTAACTACAGCACCTTGCCACAGCTTACTGCTGTGGCCCTACCTGCCCTTAGGGATCAGTTTTGGGGGAATAAAGCTTCTTCTAGGCCCTCAATCAGCAGCTGGACCCTCCATGTGAAGCAGCATGAAACAGTCTTTCAATTCTGACTGCGCATCTGAGGCGCGAAATTAGGCCCCTCCCACTCCACTCCGGAGTTGTGAGGCCTACAAAAATCCCTTCTAAGTGACTAAATTTATGCCATGTGGATAATAACCCCAGTAAAACACTCCAAAGTGCTTAAAAAGGTGTCTCCAACGAGTATTTCTTAAATAAATAATCGATTGCCCTGCATTAGTGTCAACCAGCCTATTTAGCCCTGTCATGTAAGAATTCATTTCTATACTAAGTCTAAGAACATATCTTACCCTCCCCACATGGGGATCTTGTCAGTCTTCTAGCATTATCTCAGTCTTGTCTAGAAATAAATGACTGAACATACCTCATTGCAGTCAAGCCTGCAAACTGTTCCCCCCAACTGAAGTTTTCTGGTACTCCTCAGTCCTGTGTGGGAACAGCAGTGGATTTTAGTTACAACATGCTAAAATCATTTTCCTCTCAGCAGAATTCTTCATCACTTTTCTGCTAGAGAGTAAATAGTACAAACCGGTACCATTTAAAAATAACAAACTCTTGATTGAAGATATAAAACTACAAATCTAACACCACATTCACTTTACCCTCTCGTAGAGAGACCCTAGTGCTTAGAGCCGGCAAAAAGAATGACTGGGGGTGGAGCTAGAGGGGGAGCTATATGGACAGCTCTGCTGTGTGCTCTCTTTGCCACTTCCTGTAGGGAATGAGAATATCCCACAAGTAAAGGATGAAGCCGTGGACTGGATACACCTTGCAAGAGAAACAAACCAGGGTTGTGCCAGCGCAGCCCCTTCAAAGAGAAATAGGCCCCTCTTTAACTCATAATTTAATACACACACATGCTGCCACATCAGAGAGAAGGGCGGCAGTATATGGTGACTCTCACCCATCAAAAATGTATTCCCTACACGTCCATTTACGACCAAAGGTCATAAAACGGATTCAACAGGGTAAATATGTTAACATATTTGACTTGTCCGTGGAAGCTTATAGATAAAGGGAAAGAAGCTCGGACGGGACAGGGCCTAAAAGATTCAAGCGCCCTGACACGTTCTATGAGTGGCTTTTATGTTTTAGGGTCTTCTCGTCATGTTATTTAGAGAAATACCCCTCACAAAGCTTAGCTATCCTGAAATACACAGATACCATACACTGGATCCAGAAATATTATATTAACCCCATGCTAACATTTGATGCCACTGATTCACAATTATGGCAGCGAATGGGCCGCCATTGTGCTCACACTCCTCAACTCACTAGTACACATAATCAGCCATTTTGAGGGAGCAGGAATAGGAAAAGAGGGGGAACATGTTGGTCATATCAGGAAAGAAAATGCAAAAGGGGTAACTCATGTAATTTTAGACACGCCTGCAGGTTCTGCACGGGCACACATCCAGGATGCGATTGCCCCAAAAGTAAGGCTAACTCCACAGGCAGAACTCATGCAGCAAACCCTATGGCAAAAAGCGGAGTCTCCGGTGAAGGCTCGAGAGCTTGAGCCATGGTTACGGGCATACCCAGATCAGGAGGCTGCAAGGTTATTGTGGGAGGGGTTTAGCAACACACGCACAAATCAAGGGTTCACGGGTACACAGGAACCTGATTTCTGCTTATCAACACCCCCAGGCAGTCATAGGCAAAATTAACAAGGAATTGTCTCTTGTACGGATGGTAGGCCCCTTTTCCGACCCACCA